>NC_057798.1:599726988-599931409 GCF_018294505.1 Triticum aestivum | reverse complement strand
CGCGGCATCCCCGACGCCGGCCGACCCCGCCGCCGTCCGCGCCTCCCCGCCGGCGACTCACCGGCCCCGCCGCCCTCTCCCTCCCGGCCGGCGAGCCCCTCCTCCGCGCCAAGTCCGACGCCGGCGAGCTCCAAGTCGGGCCGGTGAACCTCGGGAGTCGCGCCACTGCTACAGTGCGGCTGGATCTAGATCTGGGTTGACCTCTCTCCCCCGAAACCCTAATTTTCGTGCTATCTTTGACTGCTTGTATCTTCGCAACCGTAGCTCCGTTTTGGGCGTATGATATATAAAAATATTCGCCTCGACATGTACATCATTTCATTCCATTGCATCATTTGCATTTGAGGTCATCTTGATGCCCAAAGTGCTGTTAGAAGGAGGCTTCATGAGTTAAATTGCAGATCCGTTAGTTCATCATGCACTTTTGTCATTTTTGCCTTGTTTAATTCGTGCATGATATGCCTGTGCCCCTTTAGGATAAATTGTTAAGCATTTTGTCTTATTTCCAGAGGAGTCACCCATGCATTTTTAGGATGTGTGTGTTGTCTTGTGCAAGCTTGCGAAGAGAGGTACCTGAGAATGCAGCTTTCAGGGACTTTGGTGATTTTCACTAAGTCTGGGATATTTTAGTTCATGATGCTATATGTCCAGCTTGTTTCCTAATGATCCGTGCCTCTTTTGAGGATGATCAGTAAGGGAGTTTTGATATTTATGTTATGCTCTATCCATCCGTGTCTTTGTTTACATATGTGGAGTGCTCTAGGTTGACTCAATAGAGCTCAAATTTTGCTTCGTTGTTAATCTGGGCAGATCGTCAACTTGTTTGCGATTTTGCCGATGCTACCGTTAGTGTTCCATGCATGCTATGCCTTTGTTCTTGCCATGTGTAGCTAGCACATTGTGCCTTCTTGCTGGTTATATGCTTTCCTTGCCATGACTTGCACCGTAGTGAGTGCATCGAGCTCGTTTACATGCCTTCGTGAGTTATATTTCAGCGTGTCTCCGTTTTCACTAAGTCTGAAAACTGATTGTGTTCGAGCGATGTTCGTGAGCTCGGTAGAGTATTTTGTGAACCCTTTTGGCCCCAGGTCACTTTGGATGTTTTGTTAAGCTTGTTGAGTAGCTCCATGCCATGTTCTTACTTGTCATGTTCAGATTTTCTATCATGTTGTTTTGCTGCTCCGAAGAGAGCATCGTGATCTGAAATTTCAGACTAGTGTTAATTTCACTAAGTCTGTAATCTGTTTTGCATTTGCGTTTTAGCCATGCTTGTTTGAACCTCTTAAGGGATGAATTTGCCTATGGCTCAGTGCTAGTGTTTTGTCAACCATCTTGTGTACATAACTGCCATGTATTTTGTTTTCATGTTTGGTGGTTGTAGCATGTTCATTTCGTTGCATTTAGATGCCTACTTGCTGTAAATCGCAGACCGGTGTCATATCTTAAAACGCTCGCCATTTCCAAACCGTAACTCCGATTCCAATGATCTTTATATCGTTTTCAAGCGATTTCATCCCCTATATCCAGTGGCACACTTTGTTTTCCAAGTTGATGCCAGGTTCATGCATTTCCTGTCATATCTTGCATTTTGCATCCCGCATCGCATCCCGCATAGCATATCGTCATTTCATCATATTGCTTGGTCTTGCCCGTGGTTGATTGTATCCTTATTGATTGTTTGTCTTGTTGGGTAGAGCCGGGAGACGAGTTCGCTACCGAGGAGCCCGTTGAGTTTGCTTGTGAGGATCCAGTCAACTCTGACAACTGTGCAGGCAAGATGATCATACCCTCGAAATCACTACTATCTTTGCTATGCTAGTTTGCTCGCTCTTTTGCTTTGCCACTGCTATGATGCCTAACATTTGCTTGTCAGCCTCCCAATTGCATGATTGAACCTCTAACCCGCCATTGTCCTAGCAAACCGTTGATTGGCTATGTTACCGCTTTGCTCAGCCCTTCTTATAGCGTTGTTAGCTGCAGGTGAAGATTGGAGCCGTTCCTTGTTGGAACATTTATTTACTTGTTGGGATATCATTATATTGCTATGTTATCTTAATGCATCTATATACTTGGTAAAGGGTGGAAGGCTCGGCCTCTCGCCTAGTGTTTTGTTCCACTCTTGCCGCCCTAGTTTCCATCATATCGGTGTTATGTTCCCGGATTGTGCGTCCCTTACGCGGTTGGGCTATAATGGGAACCCCTTGATAGTTCGCCTTGATTAAAGCTTTTCCAGCAATGCCCAACATTGGTTTTACCATTTGCCACCTAGCCTCTTTTTCCCTTGGGTTTCCGGAGCCCGAAGGTCATCTTATTTTAATCCCCCCACGGGCCAGTGCTCCTCTGAGTGTTGGTCCGAACTAGAGCCCTGTGCAGCGCCACCTCGGGGAAACTCAAGGGTTGGTTTTAGTTGTACGGATTGCTCATCTGAGTGCGCCCTGAGAAAGAGATATGTGCAGCTCCTATCGGGATTTGTTGGCACATTCGGGCGGTGTTGCTGGACTTGTTTTAACCTGTCGAATCATCTTGTTGTACCAAGATACCGAGTCTGATCGGTGTGTCTTGGGTGGAGGTCTATTCCTTCGTTGACCGTGAGAGCTTGTTATGGGCTAAGTTGGGACCCCCCTGCAGGGATTGATCTTTCGAAAGCCGTGCCCGCGGTTATGGGCAGATGGGAATTTGTTAATGTACGGTTGTAGATAACTTTAACTTAACTTAATTAAAATGAATCAATCGTGTGTGTTACCGTGATGGCCCCTTCTCGGCGGAGTTCGGGAAGTGGACACGGAGTTGGAGTTATGCTTGCGCAGGATGTTCCTTTAGCTTCTCGCTCGTGCTTCGCCTTCTCTTCTCGCTCTCATTTGCGTATAATTTAGCCACCATATATGCTAGTCGCTTGCTGCAGCTCCACTTATATTGCCGTACCTGTCCTATAAGCTTAAATAGTCTTGATCGCGTGGGTGTGAGATTGCTGAGTCCCTGTGGCTCACAGATACTACAACTCCAGATGCAGGTCCAGGTGTTTCTGCTCCAGTTGACGATTACGAGCTCAAGTGGGAGTTCGACGAGGACTCTCAGCGATACTACGTGTCTTTTCCGGATGATCAGTAGTGGTGCCTAGTTGGGGTAATCGATTCAGGGCCTTGTCGCATGTTGGGGGTCTTTTCTATTTTGGCACCGTAGTCGGGCCATGAGTGATTTGTATGATGGATGTTATTTATGTACTCTGATGTGACGTGGCGAGTGTAAGCCAACTATGTTATCTCCCCCTTTTATTATATATTACATGGGTTGTTGTAATGATTGCCTGACTTGCGACATTGCTTTCAATGCGGTTATGCCTCTAAGTCGTGCCTCGACACGTGGGAGCTATAGCCGCATCGAGGGCGTTACAGCAAGTAACTCTCTTGAGGTGGAGCACACGAGTCCACATATTCACCATATCAATACACCACTATGGATCCGCTCCCGTCTCCCTACGAGAACGCCATCCATAGCACTCACGCTTATCTTGCGTATTTTAGAGTATCCACTTTCACTTGTCTATGAACTATGCAAGGGGTCCAAGTTTCCATATCCGAGGAATCCGGCTATTCGAATAGATGATGTTAACCCTGCAGGGGTGTACTTCTTCACACACGCTCTCGCCACTTACCGCCCTGTACACGTCATGTACCTCGGCAACCTTCAAGCGGAAGCCGGGCGAGGGAGTCGGCCACGACCTGACTAACCGAACAAGTCTCTAGTCCAGGTTTATCGCCTATTCAGGTTCCATCCGCAAGGAGATCCGGCCGGGGTGTCGCTTACGGCCCCAAACGATGTGTGCAGGGTTCCCAAGCCCACCAACCGGGTGCCACTTGGTACACCGGGCCACTGTGCCTAGTCTGTCCCAAGCCCACCTGTACCGGGTGCCACTTGGTAGACTACTAACACTACCTACAAACACCAGAAACTAGTTGCAACTCCTGTACAGAGATCAAGTTGATTAATAAGTCGAGAGGGGCACTTAAGCATTCCAATGTGTGGTAGTAGCTGGTCATGGATCACAAACACAGAACTCAGTTCCTGAGGACGGCTGCAATGAGACAACCCACCATGTACTCCTACATGGCCTCTCACCGCTACCTTTACCAAATCGTGTTCACACACTTAGCTCACACACAGTAGGACATGTTCACACACCTCTGATTCATCCCCGATGAATCAGACCTGACTCAACTCTAAGCAGTTGTAGGCATGACAAACAAACATGAATGAGTAGGCACAACAGGGCTCAAACAACTCCTACTCATGCTAGTGGGTTTCATCTATTTACTGTGGCAATGACAGGTCATGCAGAGGATAAAGGGGTTCAACTACCACAGCATGTAACAGTTGAATCGGTGTTGTCCTAATGCAGTAAAAGAGAGCAGGAGCGAGAGAGTGGGATTTTATCGGAATGAACAAGGGGGTTTTGCTTGCCTGGCACTTCTGAAGATAATATAGCTCTTCATCGGTGTCATCGAACTCATCGTCGGTATCACGTCTATCGAGAGGGGGCAAGTTCCGGCAACATAGAAGAAACACAATCAATGCAATGCACAATATGATGCATGATCATGACATGGCAAAATGAATGTGTTTTGGGCTAATGCATCTAGCAACAAGTTAAATGGGGTTGGTTTGAATACAAGATTCAAATTCAAACCCCATATGTGATTATTTAAATTCCATTCACTTCATTTGTCCTAAACAGTAGTGATAAGTTGTTCTAACATGCATGGAAATGGTACAGATGGATTCCTTGAATTTTTCTGATAATTTTTCATATATAAATTATTTAATTTGGAGTTACGGTTGAATTTTTATGATTTTTAGAAGTTTATACAACTTTCTGGAATTTCAGAATTAAATTAAATCCAGAAAACATTACTGCGTCAGCATGACGTTGGCATGACGTCAGCAAGTCAACAGGGGCCGGTCCGGGTCAAACCTGACCAGTGGGGCCCACTGGTCAGTGACTATGGCTAATCCTAATATAACTTAAACCTAACCTAGTTTAATTAGTCGGGCCGGGCCCGCAGGTCAGCGAGTCAGTGGCTAAAAAAGTTAGAAAAAACTAAACTAATTAACAGGGGCTGGCCCCACCTGTCATCGACCCAGGGGGGTCAAACCCCTGGTCAACAGGGCCTAACCCGCCAGCGGTGAGTCGCCGGCGAGGCCGAGGCGGCGGAGGCCTTCGGGTTTCTTGCTCCAGCGACCAAACGGACGGAGGAGGGGCTCTACGGATAGCTGGAAGGGCGCCGCGTCTTCCTGTGGAGTCGGTTGGGGTCGGGGCGGCCGGAATCGGCGCCGGCGACGACCTAGGTGGCCGCCGGAGTTCGGCCGAGGTCGAACATGGCGCTGCGGTGCACTAGAGGGAAAACGGAAGGGCTCTGCGGGCTCCTGAGAGGGCGGCGAACTTGGTAACATGCTCGGGCGCAAGCTGGGGTGACCCTGGCCACGGCAGCGCCATGGCCGGCGGCGAGGAGCAATCGGCCGCGGTGGAGAAAGAAGCTAGGGGATGAGCGCGAGCTTGAGAGAAGGGGGAAGAGGAAGAGGGGCTCACAGTGGATCGAACGGAGGGGTCGGCGAGCTCGGGGAAGGCCGCACGGCGACGAATTTGACGACGGCGATCCTCGGTGGCCGAGGAGGGGAATGGCGGAGCTAGCGGCATCCAGGGGCTTCCGGCGCCTTTCGTCTGGGTGGGGATGAAGAGGGAGACGAGGCGGAGCTTTCCGGAGCGTCTGCGAGGCGTGGGGTGGCCGGTAGGTGTGGCTATGGCAAGCGGCGGCAACGGCGACTCTCGGTCATGGGGGGAAGCAGAGGAGCGAGGGGGAGGGAGGTCCAGAGAGCGAGGGAGAAGTGAGAGGGGGTCGGGGGCTGCGTGGCGTCGCGGGAGGGACCAGGGGAGGAGGAGGCAGCCAGGCAGGGAGGAGGTGGCCGGGGCGCGTGGCCGCGCGCGCCGGGCGCGTGCCCGTCCTCCTGGTAAAGGAGGAAGGCGACAGGGGGGGTAGCGGTGGCGGGCTGGGCCGCCAGCTGGAGTTGGGACAGGTAAGTGGGCGCCAGGTAAGTCCTTCTGCTCTTTTTTAAATTTTCTGTTCTGTTTTATTTTTATTTAATTCTTTTGCCACTGTTTTGAATTTGAAATAATTCAAACAATGCCAGAAACTCCTCTAAATATTTTATATTGCTAGATGGACTTTTCCAAAAGCTTATAAAATATTTCAGGGGTATTTGAAATTATATTCTAATTATATGAATATAATTCAAATTCAAATAGCTAATGAATTAAATCCAAAGTCCCAAAAATAATTCCTTAAAAATGTTCAATATTTTGGTTGGGACCAGAACCCTTGCCAAGAATTATCAAACATTTAAGAAGAGCATTTTGGAACAATGAATGAGATTTTTAGGGTTTTTGCCCTACTTTTATTTAGGGTTTTGAGGCTTCCAATTTTCCTCAATTCAAGTTTCGAAAATATAGACATGATGCACACATGAAGCTAGCCTAGAGCACTACCAGCAGCTAGGGATGTGACATTTTACCCCTCCTGCGGAGGACTGGAAGGCGCAACGAACTCGTCTAGGTCGATTCCATCTGCGATCCGAGTGGCAGCAGCAATGAAGGTCTCCAAGAAGGATCGGAAGTCATGCTTCTTGGTATTGGCCACTTTGAGAGATGCCAGCTTGTCCTCCTGCGCATCCTTGCAGTGAACACGGACCAGAGACAAAGCAACGTCAGCACCACACTTGGCAGAAGACTTTTTCCGTTCTTGCACTCGACTTGGGACTTCGTTCAGTCGAGTCATCAGAGATTCGAGGTCATTCTGAAGTGTTTCTCCCGGCCAGAGTGCTGTGTCGATGTGTGATGTTGCAACCTTCAGTCTCGCAAGATAGTCGACCACAGCAGCAATGCGAGACTCGAGACAGAGCACGTTCATGGCGGCTTCATCCTTCACAGGAGAATTGATGGGATCTAAGCCATTCTCCACTCGACTAGTCTCCTCTTCAAAGTTTTGGCAGAATTATGTGGATACGATCCAAGGATAAGCTAACGTTCTCACAATAAGTCAGTGATTACCAGTCGGATATGAGGGGTTACCTTCGAGCATGAGGAATAACTTCTTGGCAAGCCCTCCCAGATAAGCTTCTAAGTCGTTCTTCTTTCCCACCAGTTCGCTAGCCTTGTCACTCAAGGCCATCTTGTCATTCTTCAGTCGAGTGACCTCTTGGTTGGCCACGTCGAGAGCAGCTTTCAGATTAGTATTCTCCTCTTCAAGTTTGCTGATTGAAGCCAACTTTTCTTCTGCGAGTTTCGTCTTGTCCGAGGCCGCTTTCTGCGCCTCGGCGAGGTCAAGGTCCTTCTTCTTCAGAGCATCCCTTAGTTTATCTACGAAATGACAGTGAGGTCAGACTCAGGAATGGACAACAAATAAGGGCAGTCGTCAAGGTTCTCACCAAACATACCTTTTGTCTCCTCCTTCACCTTCATGAATATCTCCTGGACAAGCTTCGGATCAAGTTCGAGCTAGATATGCTTGTTCTCCAACTCAGTATAGCGAGCCACAAGCTCACAAGATTTCTGCGAAAGATCAGTCGATAGACATCAAAGACAGGTCATTTCCGAGTGACTAAGAGAAAAATCGTAGCATTTCTAAGACTACAGCCAAATCAAAAATTTCGACTGTAGTCTCGGGGACTACACCCAGTGGGTGCACTCAGCATGCCCCCACTGGTTCTACTGGCTCGAATCGATCAGTCGACCGAAGGTAGCTAACTGCCAGCAGTTAGACACAGCAAAAAAAGAGAACAAAGTATTCTTCAGACCATAGCCGACTACCAACAGTCGACCCCGCTCTCGGGGACTACACCCAGTGGGTGCACTCAGCGTGCTCCCACTAATTTCATGATTCCATTCGACCAGATTGAGTGAAGAAAGTAAAAAATTCAAGACATAAAGACTACAGTCGACTGCCAGCAGTCCACCGTAGTCTCGGGGACTACACCTAGTGGGTGCACTCAGCGTGCCCCCACTAATCCAGACTTTTCAATCGACACACCCACTGGGTGTATGACAAGTATTAACATGTTCAGAAAGAAAAATTGCCATGTATCATATCCTAACAGAATAGGCGGTGGTCAACTAACCTGGACATTGCTCTGGAGAGCTGAACTTGCATCATAAGCTGCTTGGCTGGCATCTCGGATTGCCTTCACCTGCTCCATCATGACCCCCGCCTGGCGTATGGCTTCCTTGGCAGCACCTGCTTGGTCCTCCGAGACGTGGTGTGTGGAGAAGAGGGAAGGTGGATCAGCACTCGACGACGAAGGGCGGACACTCGTCAACAGCAACGCAAAGGACACGGTAGCCCGAGCAACATTGCCCCCCTCCGGAACCAATGTCTCAGGCGCTGACGCAACCTGAGCAGTCTTGCCAGCAGATGCTTTCCTACTCCTCCTTTGCCTCAGTGGCTCCTCATCGTTGTCGTCGGGGAGAACAATGATAATGCTAGGTAGAACTATAGAAAAGGTTCAAAGCTAGAAATGAACATCCGATCGACCGAAAGTGAAACTGCACAGATCATACCAGGATTGGAAGTGGCAGCATCCTCCATTTCTTGATCGTCATGCCTGGCTGAGGTCTCAGAAGTAGCAGCTCTACGATTTTCAGAAATCAGTGAGTCAGCAATCGAGTCGACCAAGAATATATCCATGTTGAAAGAGAAAACATGAGTTATGCCGTTACCTAGAAACAGTCGGAATCTCCATCCTCATCTTTGGTAGAGCCTTCGCCGGTTTTGTCGGTGCCGCTCGGGGTTGCTTCGACGCTTTCTCAGTCAGCGCCGGAGAAGTCGTCCGAGGGCGTTTTGTCGACTGCCCAGCAGGCATGACTCCCTTGCCTCGCTCGACCGCAGGATCATGGGCGAGCTTGGACCATCTTTCAGTACGAGGAGGCTCGACTGCCTCCTCCTCTTCCTCCTCCTCTTCCTCATCAGAGCCAGCATCTTCTTCACCTTCGTCGCTGTCCGACTCCCACTCCTCCTGGCTTTCGCCTCCGCTTCCTTCTTTTTCTTCGGTCTGTTCTTGCGCCCCGTTGGGCATCGAGTACATCTCGGTAGTGATCTGGAAGACAGCAAACAAAATTCAGTCGACCGGATTGCGGCAAAGCGGAATGAAGAAAACAAGAGGCATAGTCAAAAGAATGTGGTCAAACCTTGTCTGGTTCGTAGGACTGGTCGAGTGGCGGGATCCTCCTAGCTCCACGAGGATTGTCCCTGTTCCCCGTGATGGCAGTCATCCACCTCTCCAGAGTGACATCGTCGACCTCCTCCGGGTGGACTCGAGTGGTGTCTTCAGTGCCAGAGTACAACCACATCGGATGGCCCCGATATTGAAGTGGCTGAATACGCCGTCGAAGGAAAACCTCTCGGAGATCCATGCCCGTCACTCCGTCGCGAATGAGCTGGACCACGCGCTCCATCAACATCCTAACCCGAGCCTTCTCCTCCAGAAGCACCTTCAGAGAAGATGGCTTGTTCACTCGGTCCATGGAGAACGGGGGGAGCCAGTCGACTGCCCTGGCGTCGACTAGTCTTGGCAGTAGAACCAGGTCGACTGCCACCCTCGAACTGACTCGGGAAGGGTCATGGCTGGAAAGGCACTCTTACTCCTCATCTGAACCCCGAGGCCCCCACACATCTGGATTACTTGGGTTCTCTCGTCATTCGGGCTAGCCTTTTTCACCGTTTGAGAACGACAAGTGAAAATGTGTTTGAAAAGGCCCCAGTGCGGCCGGCAACCCAAGAAGTTTTCCCACAAAGACACGAAAGCGGCGAGGTAGGCAATGGAGTTGGGCGTGAAGTGATGGAGTTGTGCACCAAAGAAGTTCAGAAACCCTCGGAAGAAAAGATTCGGCGGCAGAGAAAAACCGCGATCTATATGGGTGGCTAAGAGGACGCACTCACCCTCCTGAGGCTGCGGCTGCCACTCCTTCCCCGGAAGCCTCGCTGACCCATGGGAGATCAGTCCTTCATTGGCCAGGTCGTCGAGGTCCTTCTGCGTGATGGTCGAGCGGATCAAGTCTCCCTGGATCCAGCCTTGCGGCAGGCCGGACCGCGACGAGGATCCGCCCCAACTAGGCGCCCTTCCCTTCGCCTTCGCCGTCGCCTTCTTCGCCCGCTCCAAAGCTGCCGCCTTTTCCTTCACCATCATCGCCGGCGAGGCGCACAAGGAGCAGCGAGGCAGAGGTGGAGGCAAGCGCGGCGAGTGAGCTCAAGGAAGAGGGAGAGGGGATTGAGGGCGCTCTGTTTGAAAAAACCCCGTTGTCGGTGTCAAAACCGGCGGATCTCGGGTAGGGGGTCCCGAACTGTGCGTCTAGGCGGATGGTAACAGGAGATAGGGGGCACGATGTTTTACCCAGGTTCGGGCCCTCTTGATGGAGGTAAAACCCTGCGTCCTGCTTGATTGATATTGATATTGTGGATGTTTACAAGAGTGGATCTACCACGAGATCAAGGAGGCTAAACCCTAGAAGCTAGCCTATGGTATGATTGTAATGGTTGTTGTTGTGTCCTATGGACTAGAGCCATCCCGTTTATATAGACACCGGAGAGGGCTAGGGTTATATAGAGTCGGTTACAATAGTAGGAGATCTATGTATCCGTATCGCCAAGCTTGCCTTCCACGCCAAGGAAAGTCCCATCCGGACACGGGACGAAGTCTTCAATCTTGTATCTTCATAGTCTTGGAGTCCGGTCGATGATGATGATAGTCCGGCCGATGATAGTTCGGCCGATGATGGTAGTCCGGCTATCCAGACACCCCCTAATCCGGGACTCCCTTAGTAGCCCCTGAACCAGGCTTCAATGACGATAAGTCCGGCGCGTATATTGCTTGGCATTGCAAGGCGGGTTCCTCCTCCGAATGATAGAAGATTGTGATCACCAGGATAGTGTCCGGCTCTGCAAAATAAATTCCACATTCCACCGTAGAGATAATAATATATACACAAGTTCAATCTGCTGATGTTTTTTGCGGCATGACGTCACGCCACTACCAAGCCATTACTTGAATCGTTTTTTACTCTACCACCTCAGCGCATTTAGCGAAGCGGTTTCCTTGGCACGTCTTGTCGAAGCAGAGATCGTGTTCCCCCTTAATCCGGGATTCTCATCAATACGGACATGGGTAACCCAACCACGCCATTGATGGTGACGCTTGGGGGATAAGCGAGTTTTACCAGGCCGGTGGGGGACGTGTAGACTTTGCCCGCCCATATAAGGGATAAGGATTCACCTTTTCACCTACGCCTTCTTCCTCCTTTGCTTATCCATCTCCGTGCACTCGAGCTCCAGCGCCCAAGCCCGCACATCTCGTCTCAACCTTCCCCAGTCATGTCTGGAGCGGGAGGCAAGTGGATGACCTCCTCCGTTACGGAGGAGCACATCGAAAGACTGCGCAGCGCCGGCTACCTGTCCGGCGACATTGCGCACCGGCTGCCCGACGAGGGGCAGCTCATCCCCACCTCCAGGCCGCATGAGAGGGTCGTTTTTCTTCCCCACTTCCTCCGCGGACTGGGCTTTCCACTTCAACCCTTTGTCCGGGGGCTCATGTTCTACTACGGCCTGGATTTCCATGATCTGGCGCCGAACTTCATCCTCAACATCTCAGCGTTTATCGTCGTGTGCGGAGCCTTCCTCTACATCCAGCCCCACTTCGGCTTGTGGCTCAAGACCTTCAATGTCAAGCCGAAGGTAGTGAAGGGCACTCAAGCGGAGTGCGGAGGCGCCATGTTGGGCAAGATGCCCAACGTCCTTTGGTTCGAAGGGGCCTTCGTGGAATCCATCAAGGGGTGGCAATCGGGGTGGTTCTATATCACCGAGTCACGCGACCCTACGTGGGCGGCGGCCCCCGAGTTCAGATCTGGTATCCCCACACAGCTCACCTCCTGGAAAGAGAAGGGCTTGCTGCGGGGTAGTTCGGAGGAGCTGACGGGACTCCAAGCCTGTATCCAGAAGCTGGTGAAGAAGCTCAGGCTGGTTAACGTGGTCCAAGTCATGCTCGTCCGCTGGATTCTCCCATGCCAGGAGCGGGCATTCAATCTGTGGGAGTTCAATCCGGAACAGCACCAGGCGCTGAGCAGGCTCTTCGACACGACATACGAAGGCGCCTGGAGGGTGCTGTTTAAGGGCGCCGAAGCCCCCGCATCCGCGACTGAAGATCGCGGATTTCGCTCGCAGCGTCAAGCCGACGAGGTAAGTGATTCTACCCCTTTACGGGACACTTGCTTTTCATAGTTTGACTCTATGCGGGTTTTAATTTCCCCTTTTCCTTTGACAGGACTGGATGAGGAAGGCGGAGCAGATTATCTGCCCGGCTCCTATGCCAGAAAACCCAGTAGACGCCCATCTAGCGAGGCTGCTGGTTCCGGCACCGCACGTGGTGCCGGAGAAGAAGGCCAAGAAGGAGGCCACGGGTGCTCAAAAGAGTTCCCGTTTTCAGGTGTCCGACGACTCCGGGGCAGACTCCTCCCCCAAAAACGAGGAGGAGAAAGAGGACTCTCTCCCAGAGGAGGGAGAGAGGAAGAGGAAGGCTTCCCCAACAGGGGAGGCCGAAGGGTCCAAGAGGGGAAGGACTATTCCCCCGGACAGCTCCGCCAACATGAACGTTGGCGAGGAAGAATGGCCTTCAAGGGCCAGGCCTCCGGCGAGATCATAAGTATCCGGATTCCTGAATGATTTATAATTTCTTTTTCTGCGTCACATAGTGTCATTCTGATGCCGCATGCTGCCTGTAGTCCGGCCAATGATGATCTCCCCGCTTCATCGAGCGGGTTGTTGGCTCCGTCGGATGTAGACTCCATCCCGACCGCCTCCACCCCTCGCGACACCGAGGACGCCGAGGTGGGATCCCAAGAAGGGACCCATTAGGGGGAGGCTCCGGAGGCGCCACAAGGCGGCCTCCAAGACTTTGCGCCGGACTCCACATCAGAACTCGCAGAGGTTCCGGAGTCCGGCCGGCGGCCCCTTCGCACGAAGGGCAAGACCGTGACGCCGGCAGCTTCCGTCCAACCAGAGGCGCCGGACAATTTGTTGGAGGCGCTGCAGAGCACTTCCATCAAGGAAGAACACCGCACTATTACGAGTGCGGTGATTCAGAAGGTACAGCTTGCCAAGAGCGGGCTGACCGAAGCCTGCAATAGCCTTCTATCAGGCTTTGAGGTAAGAAGTTAAAAATATGCAATGTAATACCGCATGGACTGTAGCCCCTGATGCTCGGTTCGGTGTTCGGAAAGAAAAGTCGGACTGAGGATCTGGAAAAAAAAAAGATATACGCAGGGTTGCTAAAAAATTATGTCAATATGGGTTGCAGGCTGCGCTGCTGACCTCTGCCGCACTGACTGCGGAGGTCGGTGCTTTGAAGCAGGAGCTCGAGCGGTCCGAGCAAGAGCTCGGCCGCGCCAAGAAGCAGCTCTAGGACAAAGAAGGTGAGTAACACCACTTTGAACTTGTACCTTACAGAAAAGGATTTAGGTTGCAACAAAAAATAACAAGGATAACATGGGTACTGCAGGGGCCACGAATGAGGTGGCGACCCTGAAGGAGGCCGTGTCCGCGGTCGAACGCAATGCTGCCGCAGAACGGGCAGAGCGAGAAAAGTAGGAGGCGCGGGTGGCGGTGGTTTGGCAAGAGCTCCAGGCTCTCATGGAAAAGCATGAGATTTTGGAGCGTGACTCAAAGACTCGAGAGTCCGAGCTTGCCTCGGCTCTCGAAAGTGCCAAAACTGCCAAGGCCGATGCCCATAAGTCCCTTCAGGAGATTGAGTTGGTGAGGAAGATAGCGGCGGGTAAGGCATTTTTCATGCAAAGAAAGCATGTGAATGTAAATTACGTGTTACTTACCCGAATTCGGAGCTCTCCAGGGGCGTTTGCAGATCTGCCTCGCAGCGTGTCTGATGCCGCCGCATTCTACTGAGCCGAGGAGGGGAGCTCAACGGAGAAGGTCTTCTGGTCTCAGTATGCTGAGGCCGGCCATCCGGTGCCCCCTAGCGACCAGCTGAAGCAGTTGGTCGATCTCCACAAGGTGGCCGAGCAGGCCATGAAGGGCCTCATAGTCCGGCTGTGGCCTGGAGAGGCCATGCCTGGGAGCTACTTCGGCCTCGTGCGACGGTTGGTGGATGCGTGCCCCTGGGTGGAGGTTATCAAGCGCTCCACCTGTATTGAAGGTGCTCGTCGGGCCCTTGCCCGCGCAAAGGTGCATTGGGGCAAGCTGGATGCGGAGAAGCTAATCACTGACGCGCCACCAGCGGGCAAGGTATATCGTACGCCCGAGATGTACTATAAGACTGTCCTGAAGGGTGCCCGCAAGATTGCGGATGAGTGCCCCAGGATGTAATTATTGAGTAAATTCGCAATGTGTTATCCTGTGCGCTGAAAACTTTGTTCATATGCGCTAAGCAACGCTTGTTAATTTAAAATATTACCTTCTGTGCGGCCATTTATTAAATCTGAGAGATGGCAAGTCGTCGACTTCAGCCCCCATGCCACGAGTGCTGGGGTGTTCGGGATAAACTTGAGCACTCTTGTTCCCATTTTTGGGTCCATCTAGGGAGGCGCTCAACACAACGAACAAGGCAACCAGACTTATAGTGCTTGAACACTCTCACTTAGCCATAGAATTCTATAATTTTAAATTTCGGCGAAGCCCCTAGTATTCGGAAGACCGAATTCGGGGCGCTATCCACGCCTTCGTCGGACATTATCCGGTACTTCGCTCGAAGCGGTGTAGGTCTTTAAGGACCCGAAAAGACCTCTCGAACAGCGACCAGTCTCTCGCCTTATCATGACAGTCAGTTTTAGCTTTCTCCACTGAGGCGTTAACCCGGCTCAACCGGGGCGCAATCGCAGTGGTTCTCCCAGTGCTACCTTAGCCGATAGAACAGAACGTAAGGTGCCAAACATGGGAGCCGGGCAAACCCAACTATTGACCCAAGACATGATTCGGAGCCGATTCATATAATGCTATAAGTTCGGGGTGCCGCACTTGTGAAAGTGTGCGGACTTTATCACACCATAATGCGGGGAACATAAGCCCCTGGTGTATTTGGCCGTACCAAAATGTACAGATGCAACATGTCGTAAATGAACATATATATATAAGGTAATGCAATTATGGGCAAAAAGTGCTGCATTTTATTCGAGAAGATTTGCTATGAGTGCGGAATGATACAAATAGTGCGGAAAGCAAGGGATTGGATGAATTAAAGGCGTCTCCCTCTAGGGGTAGGCCGCGGAATGGTGTATTTAACAAATTTAATGCTCGTAATGGAGACCACATGAGTGTTCGTCGCAGCCTTTGTCCCTCCATGGCTGTTGCATCATGAGTTCGGCAGGTTCGCCACCGGACAGAGTTCTGTATAAAAAGAGAGAAATAAAAGATAAAAAGAGCGACACACTTGGGAGCCCCTGGTGTGGTCGAACCGCACTCTGGGTCTGTTGTGGTTGTGCCTCTCCCCCTATGCCCATGGTATCTCCAGGGTGTAATTATGTACGCGGAGAGTTTGTCTTGCAATTGTGCGAGGGCTGGGGTTGAGGCCGCATTGCTACGCGTGCTCGGAACGTGCCAGGTGGTCTTGGTTGATGTTGCTCCGGGCGCGTTTGGCCGTGTCCGGTCGTTTAACGGCCGGACTCGAAAATTGCCTTAAAAGGCTGCTCTGTACTTCTGCCGCGAGAGCCGCTGTATGTTCCTCCGTTCGGAGGGAGCGTTCCGTGTTTCCATTAACCATGATGACTCCACGAGGGCCTGGCATCTTGAGCTTAAGGTATGCACAATGCGGCACCACATTGAATTTTGCGAACGCGGTTCGTCCGAGCAGAGCGTGATAGCCACTGCGGAATGGGACTATGTCGAAGATTAACTCCTCGCTTCGGAAATTATCCGGGGATCCGAAGACCACTTCCAGTGTAACTGAGCCTGTACAACTGGCCTCGACACCTGGTATGACGCCTTTGAAGGTTGTCTTTGTAGGTTTAATCCTTGAAGGGTCTATGCCCATCTTTCGCACTGTATCCTGATAAAGCAGGTTCAGGCTACTGCCGCCGTCCATCAGGACTCTCGTGAGGTGAAATCCATCGACGATTGGGTCTAAAACCAATGCGGCGAATCCGCCATGGCGGATACTGGTCGGATGGTCTCTTCGATCGAAAGTGATCGGGCAAGAGGACCATGGGTTGAATTTTGGGGCGACTGGCTCCATCGCGTATACGTCCCTTAGTGCACGCTTCCGCTCCCTCTTGGGTATATGCGTTGCGTATATCATGTTTACCGTCCGAACTTGAGGGGGGAATCCCTTTTGTCCTCTGTTGTTCGGCGGCCGGGTCTCTTCCTCGTCATCGCTGTGTAGCCCCTTGTCATTGTTTTCGGCGATTAATTTGCCTGCCTGCTTGAATACCCAACAATCTCTGTTGGTGTGGTTAGCTGGCTTTTCGGGGGTTCCATGTATTTGACAGGAGCGGTCGAGTATTCGGTCCAAATTGGACGGGCCCGGAGTGGTTCTTTTGAATGGCTTCTTCCGTTGACCGGGCTTGGAGCCTCGGAATCCGGCGTTGACTGCCGTATCCTCATTGCTGTCGCCGTTAATGCGGCGTTTGTTTTTGTTTCGACGCGACCTGCCATTGCGGTCCTTGGTATCCGGACTGCCAGCGTTTTTGCTGAGGTTGTTGCTGCGAGCTAGCCAGCTATCCTCTCCCGCACAGAAGCGGGTCATGAGTGATGTGAGGGCTGCCATGGATTTCGGCTTTTCCTGTCCTAGGTGCCGGGCCAGCCACTCGTCGCGGATGTTATGTTTGAAGGCAGCGAGGGCCTCTGCATCCGGACAGTCGACGATTTGATTTTTCTTTGTTAAGAACCGTGTCCAGAATTGCCTGGCCGATTCGTCTGGCTGCTGGATTATGTGGCTTAGGTCATCTGCGTCCGGTGGTCGCACATACGTGCCCTGGAAGTTGTCGAGGAATGCGGCTTCCAGGTCTTCCCAGCATCCAATTGACTCTGCGGGCAGGCTGTTAAGCCAATGCCGAGCTGGTCCTTTAAGCTTGAGCGGGAGATATTTGATGGCGTGAAGATCGTCGCCGCGGGCCATATGTATATGGAGGAGATAATCCTCAATCCAAACCGCGGGGTCTGTTGTGCCATCGTAGGATTCGATATTAACGGGTTTAAACCCTTCAGGGATTTGATGATCCATTACTTCGTCAGTGAAGCATAGTGGGTGTGCGGCGCCTCTGTATTGAGCAATATCGCGACGTAGCTCGAGAGAGCGTTGTCTGCTGTGTTCGGCCCGGCCGGAGTAGTTGTATCCGGCGCGACGGTATTCGTCGTGGGTCTTGGGGCGCCCACGTGATCCATAGATAGATCTGGATTGTCTTGCCTTGTCCTCCAATATATCCCGCAAGTCCGGCGCGTTCCCCCGTGGCTTCATGCTTTTTGAGCGATGCCGGGGTACGGTTTTGGTGGAGGGCTTGCATGCCTCTCTGTCGCGGCCACGAGGTGGTCGGTCTGCCGTATTGTGCGCTGGTGATGCAGGTTTGTACGCTTCCTCCTCTAGTCGGGGGAGCAACTTGCGTTTTGGGTAACTTTTGGAGGGGCGTTCGAGTTCATACTCTTCGGCCGCGAGGACCTCGGTCCATCTGTCGGCCAGTAGGTCTTGATCAGCTTGAAGCTGTTGCTGCTTTTTCTTTAGGCTGTTTGCCGTGGCCATTAGCCTGCGTCTGAAACGCTCTTGTTCGACGGGATCCTCAGGCACGACGAATTCGTCGTCGTCGAGGCTTGCCTCGTCTCCGGAGGGAGGTAAGTAATTATCATCCTCGACCTCTTCGTCTGCCGCCCTCTCGTGAGGGCTTGCTTCTGCCTCCTCCTGCGCTGGATCGTGCTGGAGGGGGTTGTCTTCGGCACTTTCTGGGGTGTTATTATCTCCTGTGCCGGAATCTCTATTCTTGCTGTGGCGGGATTTAGAGCGGCGCCGCTGATGTCGGCGCTTGGGCTGTTTCTTTAAGGAATCGGCCTCCGTTGCTTCTTCGCCGTCCCCATCTTTTGGGGTGTCCACCATATATATGTCGTATGACGAGGTGGTCTTCCAGTGTCCTGTAGGCACTGGTTCTTGATAGTCTCCGGCATCGTCGTCCATACCGTCGATGTCTTCGGAGTCGTAGTCGAGTACGTCGGTTAGATCGTCGACGGTGGCTACGAAGTGGGTGGTGGGTGGGCTCTGAATTTCTTCGTCGTCCGCGTCCCAACCATCCTGGCCGTAGTTCGGCCAGGGCTCTCCGGATAGCGAGAGATGCTTCAGCGAATTTAAGATATCGCCGAAGGGTGAGTGCTGAAAGATGTCCGCAGCGGTGAATTCCATGATCGGCGCCCAGTCGGATTCGACTGGCAGGGGCGCAGGAGGTTCGGAGTCCGGCAGAGAGTCCGGCACCTCGGAGTCATGAGCTTTATGCGGGACAAGGTAAGTGTTCGGCTCCATCGCCGTAGAAGTTGCAGCTCCCGAGGCGGTGTCCAGCCATCCGTCCTCGATCTGAGCGATCGGCTCCGGACTATGGGTCGGAGCGGATTCGTGTGCGGCCTCCAAGGTGCTGTCCGGCGGCAGAGTTAGGTCGTGCCCATCGTGACAGCGCGGCACGCTCGGCTGTGGCTCAGATCCATCGAAGATCAAGTCCCCGCGGATATCGGCCGTGAAGTTTAGGCTTCCAAACCTGACCTGACGGCCAGGGGCGTAGCTTTCGATCTGCTCCAGATGGCCAAGTGAGTTGGCCCGCAGTGCGAAGCCGCCGAATACGAAGATCTGTCCGGGGAGAAAAGTCTCACCCAGGACTGCGTCGTTGTCGATTGAAGAGGCCATCAAGCCTATCGGTGACGACACAGAGGAACTCTCAATGAAAGCACCAATGTCGGTGTCAAAACCGGCGGATCTCGGGTAGGGGGTCCCGAACTGTGCGTCTAGGCGGATGGTAACAGGAGACAAGGGACACGATGTTTTACCCAGGTTCGGGCCCTCTTGATGGAGGTAAAACCCTACGTCCTGCTTGATTGATATTGATATTGTGGATGTTTACAAGAGTGAATCTACCACGAGATCAAGGAGGCTAAACCCTAGAAGCTAACCTATGGTATGATTGTAATGGTTGTTGTTGTGTCCTACGGACTAGAGCCATCCGGTTTATATAGACACCGGAGAGGGCTAGGGTTACATAGAGTCGGTTACAATAGTAGGAGATCTACGTATCCGTATCGCCAAGCTTGCCTTCCACGCCAAGGAAAGTCCCATCCGGACACGGGACGAAGTCTTCAATCTTGTATCTTCATAGTCTTGGAGTCTGGTCGATGATGATGATAGTCCGGCCGATGATAGTTCGGCCGATGATGGTAGTCCGGCTATCCGGACACCCCCTAATCCGGGACTCCCTCACCCGTCCTGTGCCTTATATGAAGTCTCTTCCGAGTGGCTGACTGGTAGGCCCGGGCGATCCTGTCACATCCCACTACAGTCACGCGCGCGATACGTGGCAAAAAAGGTGGCCCGGAAATCGATGCGTCCCTGCCTTATCCCATCCGAGTACTGCGGCTTCCTCCGCCCCGCGCGCTTCCCAAAATTCAGATCCCGCTAAATCCGTGAACAGCAGAGCAACTTGTCAGACTGAAGATTTCCTCTGATCCGTCGCTCGGAGATCTCCCAATATAAAAAAGTCACTCGACTAATATAAAGAATGGATCAAGGCGACTGAAAAAGAAGTTGGTGCCGTCACCTAAGGTCATTGTCGGTGTCAAAACCGGCGGATCTCGGGTAGGGGGTCCCGAACTGTGCGTCTAGGCGGATGGTAACAGGAGACAAGGGACACGATGTTTTACCCAGGTTCGGGCCCTCTTGATGGAGGTAAAACCCTACATCCTGCTTGATTGATATTGATATTGTGGATGTTTACAAGAGTGGATCTACCACGAGATCAAGGAGGCTAAACCCTAGAAGCTAGCCTATGGTATGATTGTAATGGTTGTTGTTGTGTCCTACGGACTAGAGCCATCCGGTTTATATAGACACCGGAGAGGGCTAGGGTTACATAGAGTCGGTTACAATAGTAGGAGATCTACGTATCCGTATCGCCAAGCTTGCCTTCCACGCCAAGGAAAGTCCCATCCGGACACGGGACGAAGTCTTCAATCTTGTATCTTCATAGTCTTGGAGTCCGGTCGATGATGATGATAGTCCGGCCGATGATAGTTCGGCCGATGATGGTAGTCCGGCTATCCGGACACCCCCTAATCCGGGACTCCCTCAGTAGCCCCTGAACCAGGCTTCAATGACGATAAGTCCGGCGCGTATATTGCTTGGCATTGCAAGGCGGGTTCCTCCTCCGAATGATAGAAGATTGTGAACACCAGGATAGTGTCCGGCTCTGCAAAATAAATTCCACATTCCACCGTAGAGAGAATAATATATACACAAGTTCAATCTGCTGACGTTTTTTGCGGCATGACGTCACGCCACTACCAAGCCATTACTTGAATCATTTTTTACTCTACCACCTCAGCGCATTTAGCGAAGCGGTTTCCTTGGCACGTCTTGTCGAAGCAGAGATCGTGTTCCCCCTTAATCCGGGATTCTCATCAATACGGACGTGGGTAACCCAACCGCGCCCGTCGCCACGCCCCCTCTATCGAAGGCGAGTCCCAAACGGTCACGGAGACGGCTCTCGGTATTCTCCCTCTTTATAACGGGACCAAGGCTCGTTTCTTTTCTTCAATCCTCCATCGAATCCTCTCCCCGCTCCAAGTTCCAGCACCTAGAGCTCCAGATTCGAGCGCTTCGGACCTTCAACGATGTCCGGTTCCGACCTCCAGGGCCGGTGGATGCCCTCCTCCGTCACGGAGGAGGACGTGCTAAAGCTGCGGGAGGCCAAGTACCTGGCTTATGAGATTTCGCACAGGTTGCCTGCCGAAGGGCAGGCCATCCCCACCCCCGAGCCCGGCGAGTATGTCGTTTTTGTATCCCACCTCCGTCGGGGTTTAGGCTTCCCGATGGATCCTTTTGTGAGAGGGCTCATGTTTTACTATGGGTTGGAATTCCACGATTTGGCTCCGGAGTCCATCCTCCATATTTCCGCATTTATTGTTGTCTGCGAAGCCTTCCTCCGCGTCACCCCTCACTTCGGCCTGTGGCTGAAGACCTTCAATGTGGCGCCGAAGATGATCGGGGGGCGTCAAGCGGAGTGCGGCGGGGCGGCCATAAGTAGGAGGGCCGATGCCCCGTGGCCCGCTGGCTCCTTCCAAGAGGAGCTCGGCCCGTGGCAGCAAGAGTGGTTCTATATTACCGTTCCGAGGGGCCGCAGACAAAAGCCGCCGCCCTTATTCCGCCCGGGACCTCCACGACGGTTGATGTCGTGGATCAACCAAGGGCTCAACTGGGGGCCGTCAAAGGACGTGCCCCTACTGCAGGGCCGGATTCGAGATCTCCAAACGAGGGAGGTTGATATGGTGGTGGTAATGCAGGTTATGCTGATTAGGCGTCTCCCGCCCTGCAAACGCCGCCCTCTCCGGCTGTGGGAGTTCAATCCGGAGGGCCCACGGATTCTTCAACACTTCATGGGTATGACACCCCTGGAGATGTACAAATTATTCTTCGGATCGCAAGAGGCGCGTCCGGAATTGACCGAGGATGCTGGCCTAAGCTGCAATCGCCTGGATACTCAAGTAAGTAGTTCCAAGTCCGGACATACCGTTTGTTTGCCTTTCGATGATTCGCCTTATGACCAACTTCCTTCTAAACAGGAGTGGATAGCGGAAGCAAAATTGATATGGTGTCCGGCCCCCCTCCCCGAGACCGCGCCGGATTCCGTGCTGGTCCGGATGCTTGAGGTTGCGCCTCCAGAGGAAGGCGAAGGGGAAAGCAGGAAAGCTACTGCCTCGCCTAAGGAGGCTCTTGAAAGAGGGGGGATCGAGAATCCCTCCCTCCAAGGGGAGAAGAGGACTGCCTCCGAGGACCCGGGGGCAAAAGCCCCTAAACGGGGGAAGAAATCTTCGCCAGAGGGTCCTGCGTCCGGGGAGGCCCCGGCCGCACAATCTCCCTTAAAGAATCAGCCCTCCAACGAGCCGTAAGTAGAAAGAAAGGAGTTTTATAATAAGGGACATCCCTATTTGTGCTTCTGAGGATAACTAAAGTTTTTACCTTGTAGTTCGGATCTCCGTCCTTCGCAAATGAGCTCGTCTTCGGGGGACCTTCGTCCGGAGATGATGGAGAGCGAGACGCCTCCGTCCGGGGCGCCGTCGGATAGGGCGGACGAGCCTGAAGTGTCGTCACGGAGGGAGCCCCCTGGTTTGGCAAAGCCGGATAGTTCGGCGCCAACTGGTGTACGGCTGAAGGATCTGCTTGAGAAGGCGTCTATCTCAGAAGATCACCACGCATTGATGAGCATGGTGATTGAAAGGATTTCGTCCGCCGAAGGCGGGTTGCATAATGCCGTCAGGAGTTTGCTGGCGGGGTTTGAGGTACGTAAAAATGACACACCTTTTAACAGTTTTGCATATAGAATGCGCCCTGTATAGATAGTAGCCCCTGAGACTCGGTAGGTTGTCGAAATCGACAGCGTGCCGAGGATCAAAATCGCAGGTTTAAATTTCCGCCGTGCCGATGCAGGTGGCGGGTCGTCCGGGGGCCAGCCGGACTGATGGAGTTGCTGAACTAAAGCGGCAACTCGCTGTTGCGGATGCGGACATCACGCTGGTCAACAGGCGACTTGATGAGTCGCAAGGTAAGTGTTTCTGTGCGGTCACTTGGTAAGGGAGCCGAAGCCAGCTCCTTACAACATGTGTGTGAAATGCAGATAGTGCCGCTGCTGTGGAGAGCCTTCGGGCCGAACTTGCTCAAGCCAAGGAGCAGGCCAGAAGGAGTAATGCGGCGGCCTCGAGGGCGGCCGAGGAGTTAGCGGCCGAAAGGGTCGCACACTGCCGGAGCAGGGAAGAGATGGCCGAAATGGCCGTGAAGTTAAAAGATGCTACCGACCGCAATGAGGCTCTTGGGAAGGAGCGCCTAGCGGGGCAAGAAGACCTGGGGAAGGCCACCGCCGAAGCCAAGGATGCCCGCTCTGCAATGCGGGCTATAAAGGAAGAGCTGCGCCAGGCCGGAGATATTGTAGCTGGCAAGCCTTTTCTGCTGCGCCGAAGGTTTACGGATCCAAAGTATGCTCAGCTGGGCCAACTGTGGGGTCCAGAGGACCCTTATATGGACTTAGCAGCGAGTGCGGCGGATGCCGTTGTGCATTTTCGAAGCCAGAAGGATCACAAGACGGAAGAGCTGTTTTGGTCTCAATTCCATAGTCCGGAGTGTTCACTTCCGCTGACCGACCGTTTGGCCGAGTGGGCTGAGCTAAATAGGTTGTCCGGGCTTGCTATGACGGATATAGTGACCCATGTCTGGCCGGATAGGCCCGAGCCGAAGAGTTACTTTGGCTTATTGCAGCAATTTCTTGGGGCGGTGCCGCATATCAAGGCGATGAAGCGGTCGGCCTGCATAGAGGGTGCGCGGATGGCACTCGCCCGTGTGAAGACACATTGGACAGAGATGGATGCCACCGCTGTTGCGACCCCGGGTTCGGACGATAACCGGTTACCCGCCGAGCACTATTTTGGCGAAGTGCTGCGTGGTGCTCGTGTAATAGAGTCGCAGTGCTCAAAAAATGTTACGTTCGAATGAACGTTTTTATGATGTAAAACAATATTTATGATGTAAGCGCCTTTTATACTTGTGCGTTCAAGTAATAGAATATCTCCTATGCGGCCGTTCATGTATACGTGTGTATAACCTGAAAGATGGCAGTCGTCGGCTTCAGCCCCCACGCACAAGGTGCGGGGGTGTTCGCAAAAAATAGCGCGTTTTCACACTTAATCCGACGTCTCGGTCCTGTAAAGGAGGTGGTAGCGTAGCAAACGAGGCAACCGGACTATAATGCTTTATCACTTTCACTTAGCCATGGAGTTCGAGGGTGGGGCTACGACATAGCCCCTGGGGGCACCGCGCTCTCCGAATTTGGGGCGCGTATGTGCCTGACCGGGAAACGGCCCTTCGTCAAAGCGGAGGAATTCTAAACATTCCCATGGTCGATCGAGTGGTTGACCAGTCTCTCGCTGTATCATGACAGTCAGTTTTCGGCTTTCTCTACTGAGGTGCTCGCCCAGCCGAACTGGGGCACAATCGCAGTAGTTCTCCTGGTGCCGCGTTAGCCGGTGATACGGAACGTAAGGCAGCAAAACACAGGAGCCGGGCAAACCCAACATTTGACCAAAGACATGATTCGGAGCTGATGCATATAAGGCCTAACTCGAGACGCCGAACACTCCCGAAGGTGTTCGGTCTTTACAATAGCGGGCAAAACAATGCCCTAAGCCCCTTGTGTCCAGGTACGGGCAAGTTCTTCTGGCGCGGCCGATGCCAAAACGCCAGTCTCCACTCTGGTTATAATGAGAAACCAGGGGATTATAGCAACAAGAGACAGTAAGAAAGGTTTACGTAGGGTCTTAGTCTGAAAAGAGTCCTTGCAACGGGTCCCTACTGCACGTCTGCGCCTGTGTCTCCGTTGTGCCGTATCCTGGACGGGTGTGCACGCTGTTCATCTGTAAAAAGAGAGGAACTTAGTTTGAAAAGAAATCGTGCGAGAAAGTGCATAAAAAATTGAAATATAGATTAATAAAGTTGAGCCTATGCTAGCTCATTATGGCTTATATGTACAAACCCTTGTGAAGGGGTGTGCGGCTAGGTAGCCCCTAGCTTATTTGTTCCGGACTCGTCCAGCCGTGTCCGGGGTCTCAGGCGACCTTTTAATGAAATGATGCCACGTGGACCGGGCATTTTAAGCGTAAGAGACGCGTAATGTGGTATTGCATTGAAGCGGACGAAAGCTTCCCGTCCCAGTGATGCTTGATAGCTACTTTTAAATGGGGCGACATGAAAGGTTAGCTTTTCTCGTCGGAAGTTGTCAGGTGACCCGAACACAACTTCTAGTAATAATGAACCTGTGCACCTGGCGTAAGGGCCTGGCGCCACTCCTTTGAAGGAAGTGCGGCTATGCCGAATTGTAGTAGGGTCTATCCCAACTTGCGGATTGTGTCCGGATATAGCAGGTTTGAGTCACTGCCGCCGTCCATCAAAACCTGCGTGAATTGCAGTCCGTCTATTATGGGATCCAATATCAGGGCAGTCTATCCTGCGTTCCGGATACTTCTGGACTAATCCAGATGGTCGAAAGTGATTGGTTTTGACATCCAATCTCGGTGTTCCGCTGGGGTGGACCGTGCGACACTTGTCTTAGCGAGTGCCGTGTTGGTTTTCCGTACTATCACATGAAGCGAGTTTACTGTTTTGACTTCTTGTGGGAAAGTCTTTTGACTTCCGGTGCTCTGCTGGTGGGGTTCGTCATCGTCCTCGCTTGGCGCATCGAGCCCCTTGTGTCCGGCGTTGAGTCTGCCGGACTGTTTAAAAACCCAACAATTTCGGTTGGTATGGTTTGCAGGCCTTCCGGAGGTACTGTGGATTTGACATATCCGATCTAAGATTTTGTTTAAATTTGATAGCTCGTCGCTGTTGTCCTTAAGAGGCAGTGTTTTATTGTTTGGCCGCGAGCTTTTGAATCCGGCGTTGACCGCCGTGCCCTTTGGGCTTTTTTCTTTATTCCGGCGCTGATCTTTCCTGCGCCGTGATTTTCCGTTTCCATCTCTGATCTCGGATGTACTCGGGTCGCTGGTGCTGCATCTTGCTAGCCAGCTGTCTTCTCCTGCGCAAAAGCGCGTCATGAGGCTTGTTAGCGCGGCCATTGTTCTTGGCTTCTCTTGGCCGAGGTGTCTGGCGAGCCATTCGTCTCGGACGTTGTGTTTAAAAGCTGCTAAGGCTTCCGCGTCCGGACAGTCGACTATTTGGTTCTTTTTGGTAAGGAACCTGTTCCAGAATTTGCGCGCTGACTCTCCGGGCTGTTGGGTTATATGACTCAGATCGTCTGCATCCGGAGGGCGGACATAAGTCCCTTGAAAATTTGCTCTAAACGCGTCCTCAAGCTCTTCCCAACTTCCAACAGTGTTTTCTGGGAGGCTTTTGAGCCAATGCCGAGCTGGCCCTTTGAGCTTGAGGGGTAGGTATTTTATGGCGTGGAGATCATCTCCTCTAGCCATGTGTATGTGTAGTATGTAATCTTCTATCCAGACTCCGGGGTCTGTTGTGCCGTCGTATGCCTCTATGTTTATGGGTTTGAACCCTGCTGGAAATTCATGATCCAGCACCTCATCGGTAAAACATAGCGGGTGTGCGGCGCCCCTGTATTTGGGTGTGCCGCTGTCTTCGAACACTTGTCGTGTTGTGTTACTTCCTGGGGCCCTCTTTTTTGGCCCGTAGATGGACCTAGTTGGGCCGTCCGTTTTCCCAGGATCATAAGTCGGCTTGTGTGCGGCGCCGCTTGTCGCTTTTGGCCTGTCATCTGGCCGTCTATCCGGCCAGGCGGCCTCTTTATTTTTTGACTGTGAGGGTTCTATGGCTTCCTCGTCAAATTCTGGCAGCAACTTGCGCTTCGGGTAGCTCTTTGTTTGATGGCCATTGCCATATTTGTCTGCGGTCTTGAGTACTTTGCTCCACTTCATTCTGAGTATGTCTTCCGCTTTTTGAGCTTCCGTTTTTCCTTCTTCAAACTTCTTGCAGTGGCGACGAGTCTTTTGTGAAGGTTCTTATGCTCCGGTGTTGTGTCCGGACTGTTGATTGCTCCGTGAAGTGGTTGATTATCCGGTTCGTCTTGTTCGGATGGTTGCTTGGTTGTTCGTCGTCCGCTGGTTTGCCCTGCTCTATCGCTGGGTCGTTAGGAATGCTGCTTTGATCGAGGCGGGACTTAGGGCGGCGTCTATGTCGCCGTTTTGGTTGTTTATCGGCGGGATTATCCTCTGCCGCGTCCCGTTGTTCCTCGTTATCGCTTCCCTTTGGGGTGTCCACCATATGTATGTCATGTGACGAGGTGGCCTTCCAGTGCCCTGTAGGCGCTGGTTCTTGATTGTCTCCGGCATCGTCGTCCATACCGTTGATGTCTTCGGAGTCGTAGTTTAGCACGTCGGTTAGATCGTCGACGGTGGCTACGAAGTGGGTGGTGGGTGGGCTCTGAATTTCTTCATTGTCCGCGTCCCGACCATCCTGGCCGTAGTTCGGCCAGGGCTCTCCGGATAGTGAGAGATGCTTCAGCGAATTTAAGATATCGCCGAAGGGTGAGTGCTGAAAGGTGTCCGCAGCGGTGAATTCCATGATCGGCGCCCAATCGGATTCGACTGGCAGGGGCGCAGGAGGTTCGGAGTCCGGCAGGGGTCCGGCACCTCGGAGTCATGGGCTTTATGCGGGACAAGGTAAGTGTTCGGCTCCATCGCCGTGGAAGTTGCAGCTCCCGAGGCGGTGTCCAGCCATCCGTCCTCGATCTGAGCGATCGGCTCCGGACTATGGGTCGGAGCGGATTCGTGTGCGGCCTCCAAGGTGCTGTCCGGCGGCAGAGTTAGGTCGTGCCCATCGTGACAGCGCGGCACGCTCGGCTGTGGCTCAGATCCATCGAAGATCAAGTCCCCGCGGATATCGGCCGTGAAGTTTAGGCTTCCAAACCTGACCTGACGGCCAGGGGCGTAGCTTTCGATCTGCTCCAGATGGCCAAGTGAGTTGGCCCGCAGTGCGAAGCCGCCGAATACGAAGATCTGTCCGGGGAGAAATGTCTCACCCAGGACTGCGTCGTTGTCGATTGAAGAGGCCATCAAGCCTATCGGTGACGACACAGAGGAACTCTCAATGAAAGCACCAATGTCGGTGTCAAAACCGGCGGATCTCGGGTAGGGGGTCCCGAACTGTGCGTCTAGGCGGATGGTAACAGGAGACAAGGGACACGATGTTTTACCCAGGTTCGGGCCCTCTTGATGGAGGTAAAACCCTACGTCCTGCTTGATTGATATTGATATTGTGGATGTTTGCAAGAGTGTATCTACCACGAGATCAAGGAGGCTAAACCCTAGAAGCTAGCCTATGGTATGATTGTAATGGTTGTTGTTGTGTCCTACGGACTAGAGCCATCCGGTTTATATAGACACCAGAGAGGGCTAGGGTTACATAGAGTCGGTTACAATAGTAGGAGATCTACGTATCCGTATCGCCAAGCTTGCCTTCCACGCCAAGGAAAGTCCCATCCGGACACGGGACGAAGTCTTCAATCTTGTATCTTCATAGTCTTGGAGTCCGGTCGATGATGATGATAGTCCGGCCGATGATAGTTCGGCCGATGATGGTAGTCCGGCTATCCGGACACCCCCTAATCCGGGACTCCCTCAGTCATTGATCTAGAACAAGACATACCCATATCACAAAAAGAGGAGTCGGAAGAATTCTCAACTCCTTCCTCACTCAAACCTCGATCCATTCGGGGGCTAATGATGAAGTCATGTACCTAGGGTAGGGTCACGGACCTGTCCAAAGTACCCTACCCAAGGACATCTCTAGAAGAAACTACATTTCAGTCGACCTGGAAGGATTCCACTCGACGGACTCGAAGACAGTCGACCATGAAGACTCACTCGACCACCAGAGGATCTAAGGTCACTCTACATCCGAACGGTGTGTTATTAAGTAGTCTTTATGGCCATGATATCACTTTATGTAAGGCGTTACCAGTAACGTCTGGCCTTTATGTACATTGAACTCTCTGCTACGTGGGCTGGCTGGGGTCCTGGCGCACTCTATATAAGCCACCCCCCTCCACAGGCAGAAGGGTTCGCACCCCTGTAACTCTCACACATATAATCCAGTCGACCGCCTCCGGGCACCGAGACGTAGGGCTGTTACTTCCTCCGAGAAGGGCCTGAACTCGTAAAACTCTTGTGTGTACAACTACTCCATAGCTAGGATCTTGCCTCTCTTTAGTACCCCCCTACACTACTGTCAGACTTAGAACCACAACACTAACAGCCGAGGAATACGGACTCGAGCGCCCCACCAAAGGTTACCCAAAGCACAAGTTGCTACCTCAACTCGAGGAGGAGGTCCTAGAGCCTACACTACCAGCAAAGGACGAGGCTGACCGGCCACCTCGTGGCCGAGACAAAACGGTGTATCAGCCCGAATACCAGCCCGCACCCCCACGCCAATACAATACAGCCCGGGGCAATACGTAGGACCTGCGAGACATATTGGAAACAAAGCAGGACAGCCCAGATCGATCTACGGATCACGGGGGCGCGCCCCAGCACATGACGATGACCATCATGCCAGATACACTAACAATAAGTCCGGCCGGGCCAAACATAGCCGACCAGACTTAGTCGAACTGCGTCATGACATAGCCCGGCATAGAGGCGCCGCACACCCCCTCTGCTTCACTGATGAAGTAATAGGTCACGACTTCCCAAAAGGGTTTAAACCCGTAAACATCGAATCATACGATGGAACAACAGACCCCGCGGTATGGATCGAAGATTTCCTTCTCCACATTCACATGGCCCGCGGTGATGATCTACATGCCATCAAGTATCTTCCCCTTAAACTCAAAGGACTGGCCTAACACTGGCTGAATAGCCTGCCGGCGAACTCCATCGACAGTTGGGAAAACATGGAGGACGCATTCCTCAACAACTTCCAAGGCACCTACATGCGACCACCGGATGCTGGTGACTTAGGTCACATTACCCAACAGCCGGGAGAGTCAGCCAGGAAATTTTGGACTCGGTTCCTAACCAAAAAGAACCAAATCGCCGACTGTCCGAATACCGAAGCCATATCAGCCTTCAAGCATAATATCCGGGACGAGTGGCTCGCCCTATACCTCGGCCAAGAGAAACCGAAGTCCATGGTGGCCCTAAAGACACTCATTACCCACTTTTGTGCGGGCGAAGATAGTTGGCTGGCTCGTAACAACAACACAGCAAACACCCCTGGCACATCAGAGGCCAAAGACAGCATCCATAAACCTCGATGCAACAAACATAAGCGTCACAAGAACAATGATGATGCCCAAGACATGGCAGTCAGTGCCGGATTATGTGGCTCCCAGTCCGGTCAGCGGAAAAAGACACTTAAAAAAGAGCAATTCGGGCCCATCCGGCCTGGACCGCATACTTGACCGCCCTTGTCAAATTAATGGTACCCCAGTAACGGCAGCCAATCATACCAATAGAGAATGTTGGGTCTTCAAACAAGCCGGCCGGTCACGCACCGAAAACAATAAAGGGGTCTCAAAGCAATGAAGACAACAAGGAGCCCGGACCATCAAGCAAAATAGGGCAAAAGAAACTTCTCCGCAAACCAACACGGTGAACATGACAAACACCACCCTAGAGGTTGTCTTCGGATCACCAAACAATCACCATACCAAAGAGTCAGTCTTCGACATTGTCCCCCTATACAGTAACTATTACGTACTGCCGGGACGAACCGTGTTGGATCGATTCAACGCGGTACCACACCATGCCTATAGCAAGCTTAAAATACCAGGCCCATGTGACATAGTCACAATTACAGGCAAGGCCGAACTCCACCTCGGCGCCGAAGAGTATACCGCCACTGAAGCAGCGAGTTGTGCCTCTTTATCGAACCTTGATTCAACAGCCAACCTCCCGGACACCAACAAAGTGTTGGGAATATGCCCTAGAGGCAATAATAAATTAGTTATTATTATTATATTTCCTTGTTCATGATAATCGTTTATTATCCATGCTATAATTGTATTGATAGGAAACTCAAATACATGTGTGGGTACATAGACAACACCATGTCCCTAGTAAGCCTCTAGTTGACTAGCTCGTTGATCAATAGATGGTTACAGTTTCCTGACCATGGACATTGGATGTCGTTGATAATGGGATCACATCATTAGGAGAATGATGTGATGGACAAGACCCAATCCTAAGCCTAGCACAAAGATCGTGTAGTTCGTATGCTAAAGCTTTTCTAATGTCAAGTATCATTTCCATAGACCATGAGATTGTGCAACTCCCGGATACTGTAGGAATGCTTTGGGTGTACCAAACGTCACAACGTAACTGGGTGGCTATAAAGGTGCTCTACGGGTATCTCTGAAAGTGTCTGTTGGGTTGGCACGAATCAAGACTGGGATTTGTCACTCCGGTTGACGGAGAGGTATCTCTGGGCCCACTCGGTAGGACATCATCATAATGTGCATAATGTGACCAAGGGGTTGATCACGGGATGATGTGTTACGGAACGAGTAAAGAGACTTGTCGGTAACAAGATTGAACAAGGTATCGGCATACCGACGATCGAATCTCGGGCAAGTACAATACCGCTAGACAAAGGGAATTGTATACGGGATTGATTGAATCCTCAACATCGTGGTTCATCCGATGAGATCACCGTGGAACATGTGGGAGCCAACATGGGTATCCAGATCCCGCTGTTGGTTATTGATCGGAGAACGTCTCGGTCATGTCTGCATGGTTCCCGAACCCGTAGGGTCTACACACTTAAGGTTCGATGATGCTAGGGTTATAAAGGAAGTTTTTTGTGGTTACCGAATGTTGTTCAGAGTCCTGGATGAGATCCCGGACGTAATGAGGAGTTCCGGAATGGTCTGGAGGTAAAGATTTATATATGGGAAGTCCTGTTTTGGTCACCGGAAAAGTTTCGGGTGCTATCGGTAACGTACCGGGACCACCGGGAGGGTCTCGGGGGTCCACCAAGTGGGGTCACCGGCCCCAAAGGGCTGCATGGGCCAAGTGTGGGAGGGGACCAGCCCCAGGTGGGCTGGTGCGCCCCCTCCCCCCCCCCCCACCAGGGCCCAAGGCGCCTAGGGTTTGGGGGAAACCCTAAAGGGGGGCGCCCCTTGCCTTGGGGGGCAAGGCAACCCCCCTGGCCGCCACCCCCTCCTCAGATTGGATCTGAGGGGGCCGGCCCCCCTCTCCCTTTCCCCTATATATATGTGGGGCGTGGAAGGGCAGCCGCACCCAAGTTCTTGCGCAGCCCTCCCCCTCTCCCAAGTCCTCCTCCTCTCCCGCGGTGCTTGGCGAAGCCCTGCAGGATTGCCACGCTCCTCCATCACCACCACGCCATTGTACTGCTGCTAGACGGAGTCTTCCTCAACCTCTCCCTCTCTCCTTGCTGGATCAAAGCATGGGAGACGTCACCGGTCTGTACATGTGATGAACGCGGAGGTGCCGTCCGTTCGGCACTAGGATCTCCGGTGATTTGGATCACGACGAGTACGACTCCTTCAACCCCGTTCACTTGAACGCTTCCGCTTAGCAATCTACAAGGGTATGTAGATGCACTCCCCTCTCAGTCTCTCCATAGATAGATTTTGGTGACTCGTAGGAAAATTTTGAATTTCTGCTACGTTCTCCAACACAAAGGAGTCTGACCTACTTCACGACAGGATAGCTCGGCTCGACCAGGCATCAATCAAGCACTCCGGCATAAGTTGGGAAGGGCCACACCCCGCGGTTCAACCACTCCATGACACACTAATGTCTCTAAGACTTTTTCTTTGCATGCTCGCTTTTGCGCAGAACAGGACTGGCGACATGGAATCAGCTCAGATGCACAAGAAGGGAATATATAAATACTCCCCCAGAAGACAATCCGAATATACTTCAGATCCGCACACAGCTTCCTCCCGCCCGGTCTCAATAGGTTCCGCCATCACACCTCTTACTATAGCATTAACCGCACTCATACGCATAAACGTGTCACTCAAATACAGCATATAGAGTTACATGACGCTTACCTACTGTCATTTCTCATTGACACATTTCGTCGTAACGGCATCCGCACATTGTGACATGCCTTAATACGCCAGGGGCTTCATTATACCCATACTATGGCAACAAAGTCGGGCCACCCTCTCGGTCGCTCGGCACCCCGAACTTATAGCATTATATGCATCAGCTCCGAATCATGTCTTGGGTCATTAGTTGGGTTTGCCCGGCTCCCATGTTTTGGTACCTTACGTTCCGCTATATCGGCTAAGGTAGCGCTGGGAGAACTACTGCGATTGTGTCCCGGTTCTTCCGGATGAGCACCTCAGTAGAGAAAGCCGAAAACTGACTGTCATGATAAGGCGAGAGCTGGTCAGCTGTTCAAGAGGTTCTAAAATCTTTAAGGATTTATTCCGCATAATACCATAATAAATGCATAGTGCGACGGATCGGTCTTCTGATCAGGTGCTGTTAGAGCCCCTCATGTGGTCTTCCGAACACCTGGGGTTGTGCCTACCATACTCGAATTCCTATGGGTAAGTGAGAGTGATAAAGCCCTATAGTCTGATTGCCTGGTTCGCTGTGTTGAACACCTCCTTTAAGGACCCAAAACTGGGATAAAGAGTGTTCAGGTTTATCCCGAACACCCCCGTACTTCCTACGTGGGGGCAGAAGCCGACGAGTGGCCAACTCTCAAGATTAATATATAAAACAGTCGCGCAGGAGGGAAAACTTCCATATAACAGGCAATACATAAATAAAGGTGACTTTGTTCCGCCTTACAAAGGACATCATGATTGTCTTCATGGAAATACAATGTCTTTGGTGCATTGCTCCGCCACAAGGCGGGCTCCTTTCAGGACACCATCATAATATAGTTCGGGCTTGCGGTGCTCCTTCCCCTCAGGCGGTCCCTCGGTCATCAGCTTTTCAGCATCCATCTTTCCCCAGTGCACTTTTGCGCGGGCAAATGCCATTCGCGCACCTTCTACACAGACCGACCGCTTAATGACTTCGAGCCGAGGACAAGCACTCACAATTCGCTTCACGAGCCCAAAGTAACTGCTTGGAATTGACTCGGCGGGCCATAGCCGGACAATCAAGTCCTTCATGGCTAGTTCGGCCACCTGGTGCAGTTCGACCAGCTGCTTCAGCTGATCGACAAATGGCACCGGATAATTCGGCGCCAAATACTGCGACCAGAAGAGCTTTTCCGCAGTCTTCTTCTCCTCCGCTCGATAGAATTGAGCGGCATCAGATATGCTGTGGGGCAGATCCGCAAACGCCCCTGGAGAAATCAGGTCAATTTGTCATCTTGAACTTCTCCTATTACTACATAGAAATCGCTTTGAATAAGAAACAGCCTTACCAACCGCAATCTTCCTCGCCTCCTGAATGTCCTTCAGAGCACCTTGGGCTTCTTACCGAGCATCATTTGCGGCTTGGAGAGCTTGGGCGAGTTCGGATTCCTTCCCTGATAAACTCTGCTCCAAAGGCTCGCTTTTCTTAATGGCCTCCTGGAGCTCTCGTTCAGCTGCAATGACCCTGGCCTCGTGCTTCTCACGAAGAGCCTGCTCCGTGGCTGCCTTCTTTTAGGCTAAAGCCACAGTCTTCTTAAGCGCCTCAATTTCGGCATTTGTCCCTAGAGCGCGCAATATAAATACTTCTATTCGGCACACATACTTATTTGTGCTAACAATAACAAGGTTTTGACATACCTCGATTGTCCTCCAACTGTTTCTTCACTCTGCCAAGTTCTTCTTCGGCCCGCTCCAGACTCTACTTTAGTCCGGATACCTCCGTAGTATGAGAGGTGGCAGTCACTATAGACGCGTGTTTATAAAAGAAGGAGGACATGTCATCAACTAAGTCTCTTGCGAACGGAAATTTGATCCCCTATCCGGTTCTCTTTTTCACCAGACAGTGTATTAGGGGCTACTATCCATACTGTGACAATCTACAAAAGCTCCTAAAAGCATACCTCAAAGCCTCTTATAAGGCTGATACAGGATTCATTCAGACCACTCTCCGCGGACTGGATCTTTTCAATCACCGCGCCCATAAGGGCGCGATGTTCATCGACGATGGAAGCACACTTTAGCACTGTTGATAAGCTGCCTTGCGCCTCTGGTTGGACAGAGGTCATCGGCGGAGCAGGCTCGCCTCCTCCAGCAAAGGGGGGCTGCCTGCCTGATCCTGGAGCCTCAAAGCTTTCCAGGACTATGTCCGACTGTTGGCCGAATTCACGATCGCCCCTGCCGTCGACACTCATGGGAGCCGCCACTCTCGTATATCCGGCCCCTAAGGTATGCCCCTCCTGGTCTAGGTCCTTATGGGACGACACCTCAGTGTCATGCCCGAGCTTCGAGGAAGGGGCCTTTGGAGGTGTCTCGCTCTCTAGGGCATCTGAGCTCAACGAATCCTCCGATGAGGACTGTTCGGCGCGAGACCTCACCGGGATGCAAAAAGTGTGGCACTAATTAATTTATTATGCCTCAATAATCCTGGACGCATATGTGTGTTCGGATTTCGTGTACTCACGAGTTTTCCAGGGGCTGGGCCCTGGGATCCCACTCCGGGCTGCTGTCGGTAGCCGTAGTGGACGCCTCTAGTAGGGGAGTTTTCCCCTCTTAGGCAATTCGGCCTCCAGAGATGAGGAGGCCATCCTTTTCTTCCCCCCCCCCCATGGGGGACTCGTCTTCTTCCTCCTCTTCTTCCTCTTCGGAGGAGAGATGGGCATTGGAGTCTTCAGATTTTGTGTCCGAAGCATCGGACGACGGAGGCCGCTTCTGGTCTCCTTGGTCTCTCTGTAGGCCTCTTTCTTTGGCGCCTCGTAAGGCGTCGGGACCAGCATCTTCATCAAAAGTGGTCCGGGTGGTTCTTCTGGCAGCAGGGCTGGACAGTGTATCCACCCCGCCTTCTTCGTCCATCCCTAGGATAATTGTGAGAAGCACGTTAGAGCATCTTCCTCGGGATATGCCAATGAAACATATGGATGGACAAAACATAATGATGACTTACCGGACTTGTAGGGCGGGACAATTGGTACCCGCGGTCCGCGGCGGAGTCCGGCCACGGTTTTCCGGACTTAAAAAGCACCTTCCAGATGTCCTTGTGTGAGGGGCCATAAAGCTCTCGCAGGGTCTGGTGCTCGGCCGGTTCATACTCCCACAAATTGAAGGCTTGGTGCTGACAAGGAAGAACCAGGCGGACCAACATCACCTGGACTACATTAACAAGCTTGATGACCTTGGGAGCGTTTGGATCCCTTGCCAGTTTACCTTGCTAGCCAAGGCTAGCCTTGCCGATGAAGGCTAGCCAAATTGGCTCGCTCGCTCCAGCGTAGAAAAACCTGGAAACTATGGGCAACGAGGTAAGCTCGCTTAGGAACCAAATCGACCTCTTCCTTGCCGGGCCAGGCTGAGCAAGCCCTTTCCCAAGAACCAAACGAGACCCTTATCTTCCCTACCCTTGACGCGTGTTTGGAGCACCGACAGTTCGTCGGACGAAGACCAGTTCAAGCCCTTTTTGGGCTAGGACATAAGCCGCAAGGGGGCTCCGGATCGGAATTCAGGAGCAGCGGCTCAGTGATGATAAACATCGAGATGTTGAGGAAGGAATTAGGGGATAGATCATGAAAATCGATCCCATAATAATGCATGATGCCGCGAACAAATGGGTGAAGGGGAAACCCGAGCCCGCGGATAAAATGAGGGAGGAACACAACCCTCTCGTGGGGATCCGGAGTGGGGACAATCTGTCCCGCCGTTAGAAGACGGTGGACGATGTTCTTGGCCAGATACCCGGCCTCCCGAAGCTTTTTGATATCCTTCTCCTAGACGGCAGAGGCCATCCATTTGCCTCCTGGTCCGGATCCGGAAATTTTCGGAGAACCTTTGTTGGTGGAGAATATGAATGCTTGGGCGTTAGGGCTCGAGCGAAATGGGATGGACGAGCAGAAGGAGGCGTGGGTGAAAAGGAAGCGGCTTTTCCTCTTTATAGGAACGATCGAACTTTGCGCCTCCCCGCTTGCCCGGAAGAACCTGCTCGTTCCCCACTCACTGAATTATCAGTGAGGTTGGGTTACCCACACCCGTATTGATGAGAGTCCCGCAATAAAGTGGGCACGATATCTGCTTCAACAAGACGTGCCAGGGAAACCGCCTCGCGATATGCGCAGTAGCTGGTTGGAAAAAACGGTTCGAATAATGACCGGACCGTGACATGATGTCACTCTGCCGAAGTTGTCACCAGATTAGATTGGTGGAATATTGTTCTCTCTACGGTGGTATGTGAAATCTGTCTTGCAGAGCCGCACACGATTTAAGTGTTTGAGATTTACTTTGGAGTATTCAGAGATGGAACCCGCCTTGCAATGTCGAAGACAATCTGTGGGTAGAACTCGTCATCATTGAAGCCTGGTTCAGGGGCTACTGAGGGAGTCCTGGATTAGGGGGTATCCGGACAGCAGGACTATGTACTTTGGCCGGACTGTTGGACTATGAAGATACAAGATTGAAGACTTCGTCCCGTGTCCGGATGGGACTCTCCTTTGCGCGGAAGGGAAGCTTGGCAATTCGGATATTAGATCTCCTTCTCTGTAACCGACTCTGTGTAACCCTAGCCTCCTCCGGTATCTATATAAACCGGAGGGTTTAGTCCGTAGGACAAGAACGATCATAATCATAGGCTAGCCCCTAGGGTTTAGCCTCTACGATCTCGTGGTAGATCAACTCTTGTAATACTCATATCATCAAGATCAATCAAGCATGAAGTAGGGTATTACCTCCATTGAGAGGGCCCGAACCTGGGTAAAACATTGTGTCCCCTGCCTCCTGTTACCATTAGCCTTAGACGCACGGTTCGGGACCCCCTACCCGAGATCCGCCGGTTTTGACACCGACCCCCTCCCCCCGAGGAGCACCCTGTTTCCTTGTCGTCTCCTTGTGTGTCCTCTGGTCTCCTCCCGAAGCTTGTAGGATCTCTTATGTCCAGAAAGGAATCGTCAAAAAGTTTCGTAGTGTTTGGACTCCGTTAGGTACTAAATTTCTAGAAAACCAAAAACAAGTAGAACACAACAAATGGCACTAGGCACTAGGTTAATATGTTAGTTCCCAAAAATGATATAAAATAACATAAAAATACATATAAAGTATTCAAGATTGATAATATAATAGCATGAAAGAATTGAAAATTATAGGTACGTTGGAGACGTATCACCTCTCTCTCTCTCTCTCTCTCTCTCTATATATATATATATATATATATATAACACCCACGATGCGGCTATATCTCCCACGTGTCGAAGCACGACTTAGAGGCATAACCGCATTGTGGTTTTGTCGCAAGAAGGGTCATCTTCACACAATCCCATGTAATGAACAAGAATGGGATAAAGAGTTGGCTTACAATCGCCACTTCACACAAGTACTTAAATAAATCATACATCATTCAGAGTACACACATAGTCCGACTACGGACGAAGCCAAAAGAAAATAAGATAACCCAACTGCTAGATCCCCGATCGTCCCAACTGGCTCCACTACTGATCTACAAGAAACGAAACGCGGCAACGACCAAGATCTTCGATGAGCTCCCATCTGAGCTCGGTTGCATCATCTGCACTGGTATCATCAGCTCCTGCAACTGTTGTGATAGTATCTGGTGAGTCACAAGGATTCAGCAATCTCAAAACCCGCAAGATCAAGACTATATAAGCTTATGGGTAGGAAGGGGTAAAGTGGTGAGGTTGCAGCAGCGACTAAGCATATATGGTGGCTAACATACGCAAATAAGAGCGAGAAGAGAGCAAAAGGAATGGTCGTGAACTAGCAATGATCAAGAAGTGATCCTGAACTCCTACTTACGTCAAACATAACCCAAAACCGTGTTCACTTCCCGGACTCCGCCGAAAAGAGACCATCACGGCTACACACGCGGTTGATGCGTTTTAAATTAGATCTGGTGTCAAGTTATCTACAACCAGACATTAACAAATTCCCATCTGCCACATAACCGCGGGCACGACTTTCGAAATATAATACCCTGCAGGGGTGTCCCAACTTAGCCCATCACAAGCTCTCACGGTCAATGAAGGATATTCCTTCTCCCAGGAAGACCCGATCAGACTCTGAATCCCGGTTTAAAAGACATTTGGACAATGGTAAAACCAGACCAGCAAGACCACCCGACTGTGCCGACAAATCCCGATAGGAGCTGCACATATCTCGTTCTCAGGGCACACCGGATAAGCGAAGCGTACAGGTACCAACGTAATCCAAGTTGCCAAGGAATGGTCCCGAACGGTGCTCTAGTTTGGACCAACACTCGGAGGAGCACTGGCCCGGGGGGTAAAATAAAGATGACCCTTGAGTCTGGAGAACCCAAGGGAAAAAGGCTTAGGTGGCAAATGTTAAAACCAATGTTGGGCCTTGCTGGAGGAGTTTTATTCAAAGCGAACTGTCAAGGGGGTCCCATAAATCACCCAACCGCGTAAGGAACGCAAAATCAAGGAACATAACACCGGTATGACGGAAACTAGGGCAGCAAGAGTGGAACAAAACACCAGGCATAAGGTCGAGTCTTCCACCCTTTACCAAGTATATAGATGCATTAATTAAATAAGAGATGTTGTGATATCCCAACATTATCCTGTCCATCATGGAGCAATCTTCAACTTCACCTGCAACTAACAACGCTATAAGAGGGGCTGAGCAAAGCGGTAACATAGCCAAACAACGGTTTGCTAGGAAGGGTGAAAAGGTTAGAGGCTGACATGGCAATATGGGAGGCATGGTAAACAAGTGATAGGTAGCGCAGCATAGCGATAGAACGAAGCAACTAGCAAGCAAAGATAGAAGTGATATCGAGGGTAATGGTCATCTTGCTTGAGATCCCACACGGAAGAAGAACGTAGTCGAACGAATCCTCACAACTCCAGAACGAAACCGAAGCTAATGAGAGAAGCAAACCGGAAAGAAGCAAACAATATGATAACACACAAGTATAAACATGTCATGATGCACAACCAAGGATGATGCATGTCCGGTTTAATGAGGCATGGCATGGCATGGCAAAGTGCAACAAACAATACTACAAGTTAAGAGGAGCTCAATATGCAACGAGTTGCATATTGACGAAACACCACATCCAATTTTAGTTCTCTCTCGTTTAGGAACACAACAATATTAAATGTTATTAAACATGGCAAGAGGTGAAGCATGAGCAAACCACCTATTTAGGCAAGTTTAAATGAGGCCGGAAATAACAAACAACAATTCCGGAAATCCCCATATGTTATTTAGCAATTTAACACAAACAACAATTTTAAGCATTTAAATGTGGTTATCATGATGCGGATGGCATATGCAAGTTTTATGCAATTTTATGAAAATGTTGACATGAGCATGTTATGAAGCATTTGTCGCCATGGCGAAAGTAAAAAGGTGCCACGGCGGTGAAACGGAAATGGTGCCACGGCAACATTCCGGTCCCGGCAACTCGATTAAGATGCTGGTGCAAAGGAACAAGTGTGGGTGCGCGAAACGTGCAAGAGTGACGGGGAGTGATCCCGATACGGGGTGTCCCACATGTCGGTGGCATGGCTTACGGCGAACGTGCAAGGAACAATTCGGACACGGTCCAAACATAGGGTGCATCTCATACAACACATGCATTCGGTCCACGGGTGATCATCTCGGGATTATACCTTTGAAGTGTGCATTTCGGAGCGGTTCGGGTTCGGTATGATGTAGAGGAAGTAGTCGTTCTCGAAGCGGTCGTAGAGGAAGTAGTTGTACACGTTCATCTCGGAGAGGTACTTGACAAATCCAACATCTTCGGGGCGACGGTAGTGGTTCACGGACGTTGTGGAAGTAGTCGCTCACGGCAACGGTAGAGGTACTCGCGATCTTGGCGACGGTAGTTGTTCACGGGTCGTAGACGTTCGGGTTGAGGTACTTGGCGCATCTCGTTCTTGCCGATCCAAACAAAGTGAGACAAAAGGGGCTCGGGTCAATAGTGATGGTAGTCGTTTAAGCGTCTGATAAAGTGGTACTTGGCGGTCTTTGAAAAACACTGGTAGTCGTGGCAGGTGTTCTTGACGCATCCACAGAAGGGTCTTGGCGTCCTTGGCGGATGAAGACCGCGATGCGAGGTGGTGGTGGTGGTGGACGCGGGCCAGCTCGATCCGGCCGGATCCGGCAACTCGGGGCTGATCTTGGCGTTGGAGGACGGGACTTGGCCGGCAGAAGGGCATCGCAGAGGAGCAGGAGACAAGGAGGCGCTTGGCGGCAGGAGGGAGCAAGGCGCAGAGGCAAAAAAGGCGCGGCAACGGCCATGGCAATGGGGAGACGAGGCGGCAGTGCTACGAGGAAGGTCGGCTTGGTCGACGGCTGCGGGAGGCAACGCGCTTGAGGGCACGGCACGGTTGGACGGCGGGGAGGCATGGGCGAGGCTTTGGGCGGAGGCGGAGGCGCGGGGACGGCAGGGGCTCGTCCATGGCGGCCCTGACCTCCGGAGCACAACGGGGCAGCGAGGAGGGGTTTCTTCGACGAGCAGTGGAATGGAGCGGGCGGCGAGACTTGGCGGTTGAGGACACTGGTGGTGCAGCGTGAGGAAGGAGAGGCCGGAGCGATGACGAGCCGAAGGACGGCGAGGAAGAGGGAGCTCCTCTCCCTGGCACAAGGAGGGAGACGTGAGGCAAGGGGCGCTGGAGTTGGCCTCCAGTGGCGGCGCAGGAGGCCCGGCGCGGCGTCGGCGAGAGGGTGCAGCAGCTGCTGCTGCTGCCGGCGGTGAGGTCGAGGCGGTTTGGTGACGACGAGGAGGAAGGAAGAGATGGGATCCAGCGATGTGGGGTCGTAGTGAGGCGCTGAGGAACGACGAGGCGGGGGAAAGATCGATGGGAGGGGGTTCGAGCGATGGGTTCTGGCGGCGCAGGGGGAGAAAGCGCCCGGGGAGATGGGGATCGGGCGCTGCGTGTGTGCGATGGGGATCGAGACGAAGGTGGCGGCGCTGGCAGGGGAATGAGGGACAGGGGGTCGAGCGAGAGGGTCGGGGCCTAGGGTTTAGGTAGGGGGTAGTTGGGCCTTAGAGGTTAGATGGGCTGGCCTGGTCCTTGGGCCAAAATTAGGCTTCTCTCTCTCTCACTAATTTTCTAGCAGAAAAGAAATAGAGAGAGGAAAAGAAAGAGAGGGTAATGGAAAGATTTTGCGCATGGGGATTATTTTCCCGGACTCACAAAAATATGCTTGTTCCGAGAAAATAGAAAAGGCCATGATTGAGAGATTTAAATCCAAACTCATTTGATTTAAATTCAAATGATTTGAATAGGAAGTGAGGGTTGGGAAGGTCCAAAAATGTTCGGATTTTTGGTGGAGCTCCGGAAAATGATAAAAGAATACATGGCAAGGTTGGAGACCAAACTTGAAGCAGAAAAGGAACGAAATTATTTTGCAAGTGTGTTTATGGGTGATTCCAAATTAGTGGAATATTTAATATAGCTCCCTAATAATATTGAGAGGCTTTAATATGTTATAAAGAGAAATCACAAGTGAATTCCCTCGATTTAAATGGATCGAAAAATCCATACAATTTATTTAGAAGAGTTATAAAAATTAATGATATGATGGCATGATGAAACGATGCAATGCAAGAGATGACATGATGCAATGCAACAAGCAAATAAAACACACGGCGAAACTCGGAATAGCTGGAAGTCTTCTGGGTCGCCGGGCTCGGGGCGTTACAACACTCCACCACTACAAGAGGATCTCGTCCCGAGATCTAGGATGGCACCGGAGAGAAACGGAAGAGGAAGAGAAGAGGTAAAACTAAGTTGCTTCTTCGACAAATAAGTGAAACCAAAGAACCTTGAGAAGTTGAGCAATTGAAAAGAAAGAGTATGACATAGATGAACGAGATTGCAAACAATCCGTTAGAAAAGAGGAACAAAGAACATTAGAACTTGAAGGTTGCAAAGACATGAATCAAGAGTTTAATGCACAAGATAGAATTCGAAACCACTTCGGTTAAAACAAGATGAGAGAGGAAGAATTCGAGCAGCACTCCGGTTGAACATGGGAGGAATAGAACATGAACTTGAGAAGGAGGGATGATACTTGATGAAATCAACATCACACTGCCTCCGGAACTATTGAAAGAAGGGCACAAGGGGTAAGAAGGATTTCAGACAGCACTCTGATTGAAACGAGAGGCAAAACTTGATAAGATGAAAGAACTTGAATGAGAACACAACATTGCGGTTAAATGGATAAGCATGAAAAGAACACGATCCTCAATTCGAGAAGATGAGTGAAGAGAGCAACATCACAATGCCTCCGGAAGAAATGTAAGAATGGAATGGAATGAACGGAGGAAAAATTGATCTTGAAAGAGCACGCTTACAGGAAATGCTAGAATGGAGTTGCTGGATTAACAACAACGAAACGAATAAGCTTGTAGTGGGCTTATGGAATACTTCTCAAAATTATGAGGTGCAATTCTGCCACTACCGAAAACAAATGCTTGCTTGAGATCAACGAAGAGATGAAAACTGCTTTTGCCGAGAGGATAGGAGAAAACTCGGGTCGTTGATAAGCACCACAAATAGCAACATTCCTTAGGGAAAGGCTTTAGGTGAAATATGACACAATATAACTCCAACAAAGAGATTAATGGATTTAAAATACCTCATTCTTGACAACATATGAATCATGAAACATGAAGGAAATTGTCAAGAGTGACATAACACCATCTCAAAAGATAAGGTAGAAAGAATAGCACTTTGAAATGCAAGAAGAAGAATACTTGAACTCCTCAGAAAAAAACATGTGTTGGGCACCATGTTTATTTTTTGAGTATAGCTTGGTTGATCTTAACTTCAAGAGAAATCTTGAAGAACAATTGAAGAATGAAAAGAATCCTTGAAGAACCACCATGTAGAGCCTCCATGAAGAACTTTGGTAATAAAAGAATGATAGAAAGAAAGAGAAGTTGAAAACACAAGGTGAAGCCTTGCGATGATTTAGATGGAGCTTCGCGACGATATAACCGAGAGAACTTGGAACTCCAGACGGAAAAGATGAACAACAAGAAGCCAAGAATTTATTCCTCCTGAACAAACTCCGAAGGAAAGGATTAATCACTTGGATGAAACAAGAATAAGAATTATGTCATGCCTATCCTTCACCGATTTAAATTGATGACAAGCAACGGATTTGGCATACTACTTATTCTCATAGATAGGATTAAGAGAGATATAGCGTAAACTTGAGAAGGTCTTCAACAACCACCGGTAGGATTGAAACAACAAAAGAACGAATGAATTGATACGATAACGAAGGAAGAGAAATCTTCAACGAACCACCGAAAGAATTGAAAATGAAACTAGCAAAGGCACAATTCACCGGGAAGAATTGAAAAACGAATGAAGATACCTGAGGGGATTTAGATACATGAGAACGAAGAGATCGTGAACTGATTAGAGGATATTTGGATGATGCACCAGAAGATTTGGAGAACGAGAACTAAAAGTTGGAATGAATAATTATGACATGATGGCCTTCGGAGGAAAGAAATGGAAACAACTCATGAAATGCTCCGGATGGTAAGAAAAGAATTGTCACAATCAAAAACAATTATGAGGATGGCATAAAGCTAGAACCATGAATCTTCAAGAGAATGGACAAGATTTAAGAGAAATCCTTCTTCGGTCTTCAAAATCCGAGAATGACAACGAGAAACACCACCATGAATTGTTGAGATACTCCGGGATGAAAAATTAGAAAGGTTGAACCAACGATGAAAAGAATTTGAAAGATCTTGGAGAAGGACATATGACTGATGATAATTCATTCTTACATCAAACTTCGAAATGAATTTGGGAATAGCTCCGAGAAAATTAGGAGAGTCAGGAAAGATCCTGGGAAAAGACCAGTGGGTTAGGGCCCACTCAAGAGAAACACCGTTGAACGATTGATTGAAAGGGGGCATTGCGCCGGTTGAATTAAATGACTTGAATGAGATAATAATCTCCAAATAGCTTGAACAGATCTTGAATGAAAAGACGAGCCTTCGGAGATATCTTTAGCACTCCAGAACAAATGAATAGCGAGAAGTGAAAGATTAAGAGGTGCACCGGCATGAGAAAGCATTTGAAACGAGGAAAGGGATATGATCAACACCGAAAGCTTGAATTGGATCCACCGGAGAAGAAAAAAAACGAAGAATGACGAACTTGAAACTCCTGGCCAACTTCATGATAATCACCGGGTAAGAACATTGATTGCAAGGAGTGAAGAGTCTTCGCATGAATAAATGGATACTTGATTAACATATATGAGTCCTTGAAGAAACAGGGTGGGAGGGTGGGAAAAACAAAGGCAACTTGGGGCAGATGGAATGGATACCATTGAGAAAACTTAGAATTGATCTTGCGAATGTTGAAATGTTCGGATCCACTTGAAGAGAAGCACACCGGTCGGAAAGAATTGACATGACAATCTCGATGATCAAGAAGGATTAGTATTCACATAGCAATGTGAGAACACCATTTAGGAAAGGTATGGATTCAACATTTGACTTCGAAGCAACTCGAATACCACATATAAAACAAAACAAAGGATTTGGCTTGCAGAATAAGCCAGAACAAATACATATGATAGAGACTTACCCAATCCCATATCATGCATTTGTCAGAAAGATATTTTAGGAGCTACTTGAATTCCCACCTATAAAACTCCCGAAACTTTCTGGTTATGCAATCTGGTGTTGGGGATACAGGGGAAGCAATATATCTCACCCAAACTAACAATCCCTACATCCAAGTTGTATCCATCCGTCAACACATAACCAAGAAACCTTCGGAAATCGTGTACCTCGACCTTCGAAAAGCATCCGTTATACAAGCTATGGCAATACTCCCGAACTCCCGCCCCAGTACTGGGTGGCGTCGAGGTTATCTCACCAACAACTGCATAAAAGAGATTTTCGATGTCGGCAAAACTCAGGTATTCCAGAGCTGCAACGATAAAATTATGACGACAACACCTCGGAGCTCAACTCCCCGGGTCAATGCCACATAAAAGACAGGAGGCACCAAGAACAATATTCTCGTCACAAAACCATCGGAATGATTCCAAGATACCCGTGTGATCCTAACAAAAAATTTAGTGAAATTTGAGGAGAGGAAAGTCAAAACATCTACGTCAGGAGACCTCACAAGAGCGACGAAGGGACTGGGGAGTAAAAAGAATCCTACTCTCTGATATATATAATCCTAAGACTCAAAACATTTTTGTTCTAGACTCAACAACGCCAGCAAACAATCAAGCAGGGGGCTCCTAAGTCGGGGATGGCTCTGATTACCAACTTATAACACCCACGATGCGGCGATATCTCCCACGTGTCGAAGCACGACTTAGAGGCATAACCGCATTGTGGTTTTGTCGCAAGAAGGGTCATCTTCACACAATCCCATGTAATGAACAAGAATGGGATAAATAGTTGGCTTACAATCGCCACTTCACACAAGTACTTAAATAAATCATACATCATTCAGAGTACACACATATTCCGACTACGGACGAAGCCAAAAGAAAAGAAGATAACCCAACTGCTAGATCCCCGATCGTCCCAACTGGGCTCCACTACTGATCAACAAGAAACGAAACGCAGCAACGACCAAGATCTTTGATGAGCTCCCATCTGAGCTCGGTTCCATCATCTGCACTGGTATCATCGGCTCCTGCAACTGTTGTGATAGTATCTGGTGAGTCACGAGGACTCAGCAATCTCAAAACCCGTGAGATCAAGACTATATAAGCTTATGGGTAGGAAGGGGTAAAGTGGTGAGGTTGCAGCAGCGACTAAGCATATATGGTGGCTAACATACGCAAATAAGAGCGAGAAGAGAGCAAAAGGAATGGTCGTGAACTAGCAATGATCAAGAAGTGATCCTGAACTCCTACTTACGTCAAACATAACCCAAAACCGTGTTCACTTCCCGGACTCCGCCGAAAAGAGACCATCACGGCTACACACGTGGTTGATGCGTTTTAAATCAGATCTGGTGTCAAGTTATCTACAACCGGACATTAACAAATTCCCATCTGCCACATAACCGCGGGCACAACTTTCGAAATATAATACCCTGCAGGGGTGTCCCAACTTAGCCCATCACAAGCTCTCACGGTCAATGAAGGATATTCCTTCTCCCAGGAAGACCCGATCAGACTCGGAATCCCGGTTTACAAGACATTTCGACAATGGTAAAACAAGACCAGCAAGACCACCCGAGTGTGCCGACAAATCCCGATAGGAGCTGCACATATCTCGTTCTCAGGGCACACCGGATAAGCGAAGTGTACAGGTACCAACGTAATCCAAGTTGCCAAGGAATGGTCCCGCACGGTGCTCTAGTTTGGACCAACACTCGGAGGAGCACTGGCCCGGGGGGTAAAATAAAGATGACCCTTGAGTCTGCAGAACCCAAGGGAAAAAGGCTTAGGTGGCAAATGTTAAAACCAATGTTGGGCCTTGCTGGAGGAGTTTTATTCAAAGCGAACTGTCAAGGGGGTCCCATAAATCACCCAACCGCGTAAGGAACGCAAAATCAAGGAACATAACACCGGTATGACGGAAACTAGGGCGGCAAGAGTGGAACAAAACACCAGGCATAAGGCCGAGTCTTCCACCCTTTACCAAGTATATAGATGCATTAATTAAATAAGAGATGTTGTGATATCCCAACATTATCCTATCCATCATGGAGCAATCTTCAACTTCACCTGCAACTAACAACGCTATAAGAGGGGCTGAGCAAAGCGATAACATAGCCAAACAACGGTTTGCTAGGAAGGGTGAAAAGGTTAGAGGCTGACATGGCAATATGGGAGGCATGTTAAACAAGTGATAGGTAGTGCAGCATAGCGATAGAACAAAGCAACTAGCAAGCAAAGATAGAAGTGATATCGAGGGTAATGGTCATCTTGCCTGAGATCCCGCAAGGAAGAAGAACGTAGTCGAACGAATCCTCACAACTCTGGAACGAAACCGAAGCTAACGAGAGAAGAAAACCGGAAAGAAGCAAACAATATGGTAAACACACAAGCATAAACATGTCATGATGCACAACCAAGGATGATGCATGTCCGGTTTAATGAAGCATGGCATGGCATGGCAAAGTGCAACAAACAATACTACAAGTTAAGTGGAGCTCAATATGCAACGAGTTGCATATTGACGAAACACCACATCCAATTTTAGTTCTCTCTCGTTTAGGAACACAACAATGTTAAATGTTATTAAACATGGCAAGAGGTGAAGCATGAGCAAGCCACCTATTTAGGCAAGTTTAAATGAGGCCGGAAACAACAAACAACAATTCCGAAAATCCCCATATGTTATTTAGCAATTTAACACAAACAACAATTTTAAGCATTTAAATGTGGTTATCATGATGCGGATGGCATATGCAAGTTTTATGCAATTTTATGAAAATGTTGACATGAGCATGTTATGAAGCATTTGTCGCCATGGCGAAAGTAAAAAGGTGCCATGGCGGTGAAACGGAAATGGTGCCACGGCAACATTCCGGTCCCGGCAACTCGATTGAGATGCTGGTGCAAAGGAACAAGTGTGGGTGCGCGAAACGTGCAAGAGTGACGGGGAGTGATCCCGATACGGGGTGTCCCACATGTCGGTGGCATGGCTTACGGCGAACGTGCAAGGAACAATTCGGACACGGTCCAAACATAGGGTGCATCTCATACAACACATGCATTCGGTCCACGGGTGATCATCTCGGGATTATACCTTTGAAGCGTGCATTTCGGAGCGGTTCGGGTTCGGTATGATGTACAGGAAGTAGTCGTTCTCGCAGGGGTCGTAGAGGAAGTAGTTGTACACGTTCGTCTCGGAGAGGTACTTGACGAATCCAACATCTTCGGGGCGACGGTAGTGGTTCACGGACGTCGTGGAAGTAGTCGTTCACGGCAACGGTAGAGGTACTCGCGATCTTGACGACGGTAGTTGTTCACGGGTCGTAGACGTTCGGGTTGAGGTACTTGGTGCATCTCGTTCTTGCCGATCCAAACAAAGTGAGACAAAAGGGGCTTGGGTCAACAGTGATGGTAGTCGTTCAAGCATCTGATAAAGTGGTACTTGGCGGTCTTCGAAAAACACTGGTAGTCGCGGCAGGGGTTCTTGACGCATCCACAGAAGGGTCTTGGCGTCCTTGGCGGATGAAGACCGCGATGCGAGGTGGTGGTGGTGGTGGACGCGGGCCAGCTCGATCCGGACGGATCCGGCAACTCGGGCTGATCTTGGCGTTGGATGACGGGACTTGGCCGGTAGAAGGGCGTCGCGGAGGAGCAGGAGACGGGGAGGCGCTTGGCAGCAGGAGGGAGCAAGGCGCAGAGGCAAAAAAGGCGTGGCGGCGGCCATGGCGATGGGGAGACGAGGCGGCAGCGCTACGAGGAGGGTCGGCTCGGTCGACGGCTGCGGGAGGCGACGCGCTTGAGGGCACGGCACGGTTGGACGGCGGGGAGGCATGGGTGAGGCTTTGGGCGGAGGCGGATGCGTGGGGACGGCAGGGGCTCGTCCATGGCGGCCCTGACCTCCGGAGCACAACGGGGCGGCGAGGAGGGGTTTCTCCGACGAGCAGTGGGATGGAGCGGGCGGCGAGACTTGGCGATTGAGGACACTGGTGGTTCAGCATGAGGAAGGAGAGGCCGGAGCGATGACGAGCCGAAGGACGGCGAGGAAGAGGGAGCTCCTCTCCCTGGCACGAGGAGGGAGACGTGAGGCAGGGGGCGCCGGAGTTGGCCTCCAGTGGCGGCGCGGGAGGCCCGGCGCGGCGTCGGCCAGAGGGTGCAGCAGTTGCTGCTGCTGCCGGCGGCGAGGTCGAGGCGGTTTGGTGGCGACGAGGAGGAATGAAGAGATGGGATCCAGCGATGCGGGGTCGTAGTGAGGCGCTGAGGAACGACGAGGCGGTGGAAAGATCGATGGGAGGGGGTTCGAGCGATGGGTTCTGGCGGCGCGAGGGGAGAAAGCGCTCGGGGAGATGGGGATCGGGCGCTGCGTGTGCGCGATGGGGATCGAGACGAAGGTGGCGGCGCTGGCAGGGGAACGAGGGACAGGGGGTCGAGCGAGAGGGTCGGGGCCTAGGGTTTAGGTAGGGGGTAGTTGGGCCTTAGAGGTTAGATGGGCTGGCCTGGTCCTTGGGCCAAAATTAGGCTTCTCTCTCTCACTAATTTTCTAGCAGAAAAGAAATAGAGAGAGGAAAAGAAAGAGAGGGTAATGGAAAGATTTTGCGCATGGGGATTATTTTCCCGGACTCACAAAAATATGCTTGTTCCGAGAAAATAGAAAAGGCCATGATTGAGAGATTTAAATCCAAACTCATTTGATTTAAATTCAAATGATTTGAATAGGAAGTGAGGGTTGGGAAGGTCCAAAAATGTTCGGATTTTTGGTGGAGCTCTGGAAAATGATAAAAGAATACATGGCAAGGTTGGAGACCAAACTTGAAGCAGAAAAGGAACGAAATTATTTTGCAAGTGTGTTTATGGGTGATTCCGAATTAGTGGAATATTTAATATAGCTCCCTAATAATATTGAGAGGCTTTAATATGTTATAAAGAGAAATCACAAGTGAATTCCCTCGATTTAAATGGATCGAAAAATCCATACAATTTATTTAGAAGAGTTATAAAAATTAATGATATGATGGCATGATGAAACGATGCAATGCAAGAGATGACATGATGCAATGCAACAAGCAAATAAAACACACGGCGAAACTCGGAATAGCTGGAAGTCTTCTGGGGCGCCGGGCTCGGGGCGTTACTCTCTCTCTCTCTCCCTCTCTCTCTCTCTCCGGCCTTATCTCACGCAGGCATGCAGCAATGCACACCCACATGTTCTTCCATCCCCACAGGCGTTCACCAGTTCGGCCTACCTAATGGTTCTTGCTAACAGCTCCCTTCCACTATGACAGCTTCCTTCCTGCCGTCCTGCCTAAACCTGCCCGTGTGCTCCTCCGCCACCATTCCCTTCGGTCAAGCCAACGCGCGCCCTCAGACACCATCGCTGCATCATGCCATACAGTGCTTTGAGGGGAGGAAAGCCACTGTTGTGACCGCAACGACACCGTAGCACCACAGCGAGTCACCGCTACTGCCATGGAGCATTGGGAGGTCGTGCATCGCTATGATGGAGCATCACCGAGCTGTCGGGATCATCATCTGTGCTGCAGTGGAACATCGTCGAGCCGTCGAAATATCGTTGGTGCTGCTGCAGTAGAGGATCGCTGGAACATCGCCGTGGAGTGAATGGGGATTTGCAACATCACATTTGGTGCTGCGATGCAGTTGTAATGGAGCATCGCCAGGGCTGTCGGTGCTGCGACGGAGCTACAATGGAGCATCCTTATGCCGCTGGTGCTACAACAGAGAGCTGTTGCAACCGGCACTTCGACGAACAGGGCACTGCGCCGTTGGCTGGGGTAGTTGTTGTGTTGCGATGGAGGGTTGTTCGGCACTCCCATGAACGGGTGTTGTGATGACTCTAGTTTGTGGGCGGTGCGACAACTTCCAGTTTGTGGGAGCACAATACCGCAGGGTCGGAGACCGGGGATCCTATAATCTGCGAGGCGGCTTAAATTCATCTATTATCACTCGTATGATTCCTAGCCGCCGGTTTTTTTTTATCAACTTTGTAAAAGGATTTCTTCGTCATCTTGTATCAGTTCAATCGTTTGTTTCTTATATTAACTTAAAGGAGGGTGAAAGCATGTTTCGAGCTAGAGAAATGGTGATAGTCATAGAAACGAGAGAATAATAGGTACACAACATTTACCCGCAAACAAGAAAAAAAAATCTACACAACAGACTACGGCGATGTACGAACTAGGAGAAAGTAGAACCAAAGCCTCTTCCTCTTGAGCTAGATGCTCGGAATTGGTTGTTCACCAGGTGAAGCTTATAGACTGGAAATGCAGATTGCTCGCCAGCCCAGACGAGCAGATAGTCGCGACCTCCTCAAGCATCCCCGACGGACCGCTGGCCATCACCCCAACGTTTTCGTCGTGAATCCCCAGCAGCATCCCTGCACAATTCAATTCGACCATTATTTCTCACAACTTGGCAGAGCTAAACAAAACCAAATGTGCACGTCTGAAAATGAAATGTGCACCGTAGAGCTTACTCTTGAGATCTGGACGGTGGCCGAAATGCACATTGGTAGCCTGCGCAAGAGGCTGCGCAGGCAAGCTCTCCAGCTCCCTCTCCACGCCGCCTCCACCTGTCCAGTGGAGCAACGACACCGGCGACATCGCCGGCGTCGGCCCGTCCACGCTCTTTATCTTCTTGGCCTCCCTGGCGCTCCTCCGCTTACTCCACAGGAACGCCGCACCGGTGACACCGGCGACGCTGACGCCGAGGAACAGCAGGTTCAGCATCGTTCTGGCCGCCCACGGGTACACGTGGTTGCTGTCTCGGTCAACCGGGTAGATGTAGAACCGCTGTAGCACGGCGACGAGCAGGAGGAACGCGGCGAACGACGAGGACACGACGGCGCCGAGCCAGAGCCAGCCGTTGGTTCCCAGCGCCGGGGAGACGGGTGCGTCCGACGGCCACGGCTTGAACCAGACCTGTTGACAAGGCCGCTTGTGCGTGTCGTTGCCGGTGCGGGGCTCGCTCTCGCTCGTCACGAAGGCCTCGATGCGCAGGTCAAGGCTGGGGGTGCCGTAGAGGCCGCCGGAGGCCGGGACGAGGAGGTCCAGCATGTCGAGCTCGGCCGATGTCCTGAAGACGCAGACGAGGAGGAGCTTCGGCGTGGACGCCGTTTCTGCCACGCTGCTCTGGTAAACCAGCTCGCGGATGACGGAGATGAACGGTGTGATGCCGATGCCGCCGCTGATCATCACCAGCGAGTCATGGCCCAAGAAGGACGTGACCCCGGCGGCCGGGCTGTACGGCCCCTCGACCGAGACGCCGAGGTGGCCACCCGACGGGGGCAGAGACGAGACCGTCTCGTACAGCTTCTGCGTCCATCCGCCTCTGTTCTTGATGACGACGCTGAGCGTGTCCGGCTCGAGGCTGCTGCTCGACGTCACCGAGAAGGGGTGCCATTGGAGCCGCGAGACGCATGGGACGTTGACGAAGAGCGTGCTCGTGGGATTGTACCTCAGATCTGCAACAAAGTTGTCAGTTACTGTCGTTGCCTCGTAACCCTCCTTGCATGGATATCTACGTTGCTTACTGGGGCTTTTGTCGAAGTTGAGTTCGACGGCCCCGGACGGCAGGAGGCGGGAAGAGACGAGGCGGATGCGGGCGCGCGACTGCAGGAACCGGAGGCACCGGTCGACGGCGAAGAGGAAGACGCCGGGCAGGACGTACAAGAACACGGTGACTCCCATGTGGAGCGCGGAGAACACGATGAAGGGGATGTAGAGGTGGTGTGCGTAGAAGAAGAGCTCGAACACCCGGCGGCGGATGCGCGGCAGCGCCGTCGCCCACATCGCGAGGCCGCAGAGCAACGCCAGCTCCCCGGCCACGTTCGAGGCCCTCGTCCTTGCCCATTTCGTCATCTGGGTCACAAGGAGTGTGCCAAGTTAGTCCTAACCCAACCCTACTCTGAATCTTGAAGACATGGTTGCATCTGAGGGGAGTACCAGGTGGATCTGATCAGTGGATGCCCAGAAAAAGACGTAGCAGAGCCCATGAGCGGTGAAGAAGGCCATCGCCATGTTCCCCAGCCAGACATGGTACTTGATGCCGGCCTCCGGCGTGAGGCCGATGAGCGGCAGGAGCGACGAGCCGCGTGCCACGGGCAGGAACAACAGCGCGCAGCACAAGCTCCCGACCGAGCCGAGCCGCTTCGCCGCTTTCTCCAGCTCCGCCTGCCACCTGAGAACACCAATTGCGCGCACGCACGCACGTCAGTTTGCACGCACTTGTTTCACCATCAGAATTACAGTAAGTAACAATTTTGTGTCGACCGGCTGCGTGCGCGTGGTTCCTTACAGTTTCTCGCCTGGCTTGACGCGTAGCTTGGAGAACTCGACGGCGATGTACGCGTAGTAGAACCAGACGAGGAGCGCCATGAACATGAGAAGGATGGCCAGTTCTATGCTCGTCACGATCCCCAGCGGGCCTCTCACCAGCACGGGCCTCCTCCAGGATGCCATTCTCGTGCTAAACATAAGCAAATAATCAGGAATTTCCGTCGTTTCTTCTGTGGCTACATGCGAAATATTCCTTGTTTTTAGCCGGGAAAATTTGACCATACCTGGACCGGCGCTGGGTGTCAGGGTCACCCCCCTTCTGCTGCAAATGCAGGTAAACGCACGCAACAACATACACGAACAGCACTGGGAACACGTACACCGTCATCCTAATCCCTGTAATAAAACATTAAAAACCATGATAAACAAAAGAAACAAGTACCTCGTGAAAACTGACAACGTTGCAATTTCAGCAAGTCGTGAGAGGCCGAAGAAAGAAAAACCTTGTTTCCCGAAGCCGGTGAGCGCCGCAAGCTTGGGCGCCCATGTCGAGCTGTAAGTTCTGGTCGGCAGCATGGCCCATATCATGAGCCACCCCACGAACACGACGGCGGCCAGAAGGAGCACGGCGCTCCTGACCACCGCCGCCGCCGACGGCGAGGGGACGCACTTCCTCCCTTTGCCAAGAGTACGATTGTCCATCTCAGCTTCACAATCCCCCGCGTTCAGTCAGCCACCGTATTTGGTCACTCCAGACACTCTAGGACAGAAATGCCTTCCTAAAAGTAGATAGATGCTCGCGGGGCAGAGGAGTAGAGTGTGTGGCGTGCTCGGTGCTCATTCATATCGGGATATATATAATTAGAACGGAGATAGTGGCAGGGAATCCACTTCATTATCGCGCCTGTGTATTACGCGGTAATGCATTGATGCCGACTTCCCCTACTCCTTGATTCGCCGTGCTACCATATTTGATTCGCACGTATTTATCACCGTATGTATGCGTACCGTGGCAGCAATGTGCACGTAGAGAGGATATTGTAATCATTTATCGCGCCTGTGTATATTACTGTCAACCATTTATCGTGCTATATGTTGTAATCTAGTGCTATTATTACTACTGTCACGAGTGGCACCATCGCTAGGTGGTCAACTTGCGTCGTGCCCCGTCGCGTCCGGTCCCCTCTCCGCTCTACCCTCGGTCAACTTGATGATGTCTGCGGTGCGACTGGGTGACGCGTGTGGCCGCCTATGAGGGGAAGTGCACTGCACCGAACACCCACGGAGCCGGGAGGTGGTATGTGTGACGGAATCTCCCCGTGCTCGCCGGCTAATCAGCGACGAGGACCCGGCAGGGGCGGTGGTGGCGCCACTGTACAGCGAGCCCGAAAAGATTTTTTTTTGAGAGTACGCCAAAGGCGTACCTTACTTTTATAGGAGAGAAAAGCAAGAGCATCAATATACAAGAAAGTTTTGAACGGAAGCGAGCTTCCGTCTAGACGCACACCCTAGCTCTAGCAACACCCTACAGTTATCCTATGCCAACACTCTCACAAAATGTGCCAAAGCCTCCTCCTCCCAAACCGGCTAGCCTCCATTCTTTGAGCTCCGCGATGATGGCCAGGGCCAGGTTCGGCGCCGTCATCTGTTGATTAATCCTGTGGAACACTCTGGCATTCCGCTGTTTCCATAAGGCCCAGGTGGTAGCGATGACCACCGTGTCAAACCCGCGCTTGGCACCCTTTCTGTAATGTGCTCTCGCAGCTAACCACCACTCCAACAAGCGGTCCTCGTGCTCCGGGATACTGCCCTGCAGGGTAAGCATGCCAAATATGTGGTGCCACACTTCTCTTGCGTAGACGCATTGAACAAGAATGTGTTCTGCATTATCTTCCTCCTGAAGGCACGTATAGCAAGCAGAGGGAGCGTCCTGGAGGCCATGCTTCGCTCTGCGATCAGAGGTCCAGATGCGGTGTTGAACTGCCAGCCAGACGAAAATTTTGCACTTGAGGAGGGCCCAGCTCTTCCATATGCAAGCGGCGTAGGGTACCCTCTGAATACCGAGACAGAGCCTGAGGTAGGTGGATCAAGGACGGCATCCCGCACTGAGCGCGGTGAAGCCTAGCAGCCTGCGTGGTGGCGCCACTGTACGGCGATCCCGAAAGTACCACGGGCGGCGGTGAAGCATGGCATGGCAGCCTGCGCGCGTGGTGGCGCTGGCCTCGCACGCGCCGGAACGTGGAGCTGGCCTCGCACGCGCCGGGTTTTTTTTTAACGAAAGAGGTTTTCCTCCGATTTCATTAATGAAACCAAAAGCAAGCACACACCAAAAGGGTCCCGTCCAGCACCATCAGGTTCTTCCAACGCACAATCGAAACTACGCTGAAGCTACTATCTATCCTGCCGCATGGGAATACAAAAGAGATGCATCACTTACATCCATTTTGCGAGAGAGTTATTCTCCCACAAGTTCAAGATTACAAGACAAAAAACAGAGAGAGGAGGCCTTTTATCTTCTTCGCTGGCCTCATCCTTCCAGTCGCTGAATCCCCAGTCTCCACCCCTGTGTCGCCTTGTATACCTCACTTGCCACCTGCTCGATTAGTTTTGCTCCTAGCTGCAGTATTTTTTCCTCCGGCTTTTTTCTCTGCAAAATCGACCAATCAACAATCCAGTTGCACATAAGTCGAATGAAAATCATTGGATCATATATCTTTTTAGATATGAAGATAATATCGTTTATGCATTTCCAGAGAGCCCAGAATATAGCAGCACTTTCTACGAAGACTAATTTTTTTCTCTGGTTTCTTAGAAGTTTTTAGCCACCCCAAGTAATCATTGGTATTTACTGGGGTAGTTCTAAAATCTAAATCACATTTGATCAGGCTCCAGACCAATCTGGCCGCAGAGCACTCAAAGAATAAATGATCTATGTTTTCATCTTTCCCACAATACACACATTCCTTTGCCCCTTTCCATCCTTTTCTGAGCAAATTATCTTTGGTCAAAATGCTTCTTCTGGTCACCAAGCAAAAGAACATTTTAATTTTGGATGGGATTTTAATTTTCCACAAGAACTTATGTGGGAATCCAACCCCCTCATTGATCAGGAAAGAATATAGAGATTTAACTGAAAACTTTCTATCTTTAGTAAGCATCCATAAGGGTTGATATTTTTCCCCATGCATCCTAACTTCCTCATATCTTTGTTTCAAACTATTCCAAAGTTCTGTTGTATCTCTAGTCAAAGTTCTTCTAAAGCTAAACCCTTGGCATCCTCTGTTCACAGCTTCTGCCACAGAAATGTTGTGATCAAAGCTAATATTATATAGTCTAGGATGCAGGTATTTTAGAGGTCTAGATCCTACCCACCAATCTTCCCAAAATCTAGTTTCATTTCCATCTCCAATTTTTTCTTCACATGTTGGAAGTATAGTTTCTTGACCCCATTAGACTGCTCCAGATCTGAGAATCCCCAGATTTCTTTTCCAGTCCAGACAAACACTTGTTCTGGTTGTATTTATTTTTCAAAATATTCACCCATGTTCCTGATTCAGTTTCCAACTTCCATAACCATTTAGCTAACAAGGCTTTATTCATGATATCTAAATTGATAATCCCCAGACCCGTTGTTCTTTTGGTAGGCAGCATGTTTTCCAATTAACCAAGTGATATTTCTTTTTATTTTCATCTTCTTGCCACACAAGTCTGGCTCTGAAGAAGTCAATTTTTTTCCTTACCCAAACAGGTAAAGGGTAAAATGAAATCATGAAAAGTGGTATGTTGGTAAGGCAAGCATCTCCCACCATATTTAGTAGCCTACCTTGCCAACATGCACACCTTTTCTCAATATTTTCTGTAACTCCCTTCCAGAATTTATTACCCAACCTAACATCAACCACTGGCAGTCCTAAGTATTTAATGGGTATTTTTCCCACCTCACATGTAAAGATCTCCTGGTATATCCCAGTCTTTTTAACTGCCTCCCCAAACAAGAGAATTTCACTCTTATGAAAGTTAATGGTCAGTCTAGACACCTGCTCAAAGGCTGTCAAAATGAATTTCAAGTTTTTTGCACCTTCCTCATCATATTTTAGTAGGAAAATTGTATCATCTGCATATTGCAGCATGTTTACTTCATAATTATTCAAATCAGAAAGCACCCCTTTCACAAACCCCTCCTACATAGCTTTGTCTAATATTATGGCTAAAGCATCTGCAACAATATCAAAAAGCAGGGATGACAAGGAATCTCCTTGCCTCAACCCTTTAAAAGTTTTAAAATATGGTCCAATAATATCATTTACTTTAACTCCAACATGTCCCCCCACCATGGTGTGCATCACCAAGTCACACCATTGATCAGGGAAGTTTTTAAGTTTCATCATTTTATACACAAATGACCATTTGATCTTGTCATATGCTTTTTCAAAGTCAACCTTGAAAAGTAAGGCACTCTGTTTCTTTTTATGTATTGTGTTTAAAGCTTCATGTAACACCACCACACCTTCCATAATGTATCTCCCCTTTATAAATGTTGTCTGATTTGGGGAGATTATTGGTTTGATGACCTTACTAAGCCTATTCATTAGGACTTTAGTTATTATTTTGAAGCTCACATTAAGCAGGCAGATAGGTCTAAATTTTTGTATTTGTCTAGCATCTTTAACTTTAGGGACTAAAGTAATAATCCCATAGTTCAACCTAGAAATATTTAGAGTTCCAGAGTGAAAATCATCAAGAAATCCTCTAAGATCCCATTTAATTAGTTCCTAGAAGTTTTGGTAAAACTCAATGGGTAGGCCATCTGGCCCAGGTCTTTTATTTTTCTCCATGTTGAAAACTACTTCTTGTAGTTCTTGCATGCTAAAAGGTTCAACTGAGGCTCTAGCTTGTTCTTCTCTAATGCCAGGGGCATCTTGAATGTTTAGATTAACAATAGAGATTTCAGGTTGGCAAAAAAGGTCTTTATAGAATTTAGTAATGTATTTGATCAGTTCCTCATCCCCCTCTATCTCTCCCTCATCTTGGCTTAGGGAAAATATTCTGTTTTTCTCCTTCCATTCACTTTGGCATGATAGTATTTGGTGTTATTATCTCCATCTTTAATCTCTCTGTCTCTGTATCTTTGCAGCCATTTCATCTCCTCATGTGTCACTAATCTCCCCAATTGGGCTCTCAATTCTTTTTGATCAGTCCTATCACCAGCAGATAGCCCCGACATTTCTGCTCTTTTATCAATCTCATCTAATTTGCATAGGATATCCTTTTTCAACTTTCTACATAATGCATCTAAATTCAGAATCCATCCCCTCACTTTTTGTCTAAATATTCTCAGTTTCTTTTGCCATCTCTCTATATTATTTCCTATTATTTGGACATTCCACACTTTATACACAAATTCCCTAAATCCTTTAGGCATCCAGGAATTCTCAAATCTAAAGATTGGATTAACATTTATCTTTTCCCCAGAATCCACTATTAGTGGTGTATGGACATATAATTCCCTTTCCAAAGCTTGTACAGTAGTTAAAGGATAATGCTATTCCCTATCAGGGCATATAAGTACTTTGTCTAATTTTTCATAGGTAGGATCACATTGGTTATTAGCCCAAGTATATTTTCTCCCCCCCCAATGGTAGTTCCCTCAACCCAGCTTGTTCAATAATAGCATTAAAAATAAAACTCCAATGATCATTGCCAGTGGTTTTTTTTTCATCACTTTTTCTAATAACATTAAAATCACCCCCTATCATCATTGGTAAGGAGGAGTTATTTTGATAGACTCTGGACAGTTCAGCCAAATAGGCATTTTTGCCAGTAACTTGAGCATCCCCATATACCACTATGAGAAAATCAAACTTCCTTTTTTTATCAAATATCATAATTCTCATAAAATAAATCCCAATTTCCACATTAATGATATCAAAATTGTCACAATTAATCCCCACAAGAATCCCCCTAGATCTCCCCCTTGGTTGGGACCATTTCCATTCAAAGTTTCTCCCCCCACACAAATTGTGTAGTTTTGTTTTGGAGAAATCGTTTTTAATAGTTTCTTGGACGCCAATAAAATCCAGTTTCCTATTTGTTTATATTCTCTCTAATAAAGTTTTTCTTACTATCGTGTCCAATACCTCTAACATTCCAGAACATCCTTCTCATTTTATTTTTTATGTGTTTTATTTTTTCCTCCACTCACACTAGCTGTCTTCCCACATGAGAATCCTGGTGAGTTCGAGCTAGTCTTTTTTGTCTTAGTAAAGAAATTTTTGAGATGTGTAAAATGATCCATCTCTAGCTCAGCATCAGAATGATCTTCATCAGAACATAGTTCCTTAAGATCAGCATCCCCAATATCTATGAGATTAGTTCCATCTTGTTGTTCCTCTCCTTTTTTTCTTTTGACAAATATGTTGTAAATAAAATTATTTTCTACATTGTTCCACCTTAGCAATAATATCTAGGTTGGACTCAACCATATTGATTGAACATCCTAGATCAATTCCAATTGTATCTGCCATGAACAATAAAGAAGCATTATTGCAATTTAGATCATGATTCTTACCATAATTATCCTTGGTATCAACTCTTTCTTTAGCCAGTTCCTCAATGTTAGCATCTTGCTTGTCTATCAATCTCCCACATCTTCTTAGTTGCTCTTCCAGCATAATGTCACTGTTTTCTGTGTCATTATTCTCTGTTTTTACTCCCACCTTCGTTCCAAAGGACACTGACTCCTGACTAGCATTGTAATCCACTGCCTCATTGTAGTTGTTGTGTTCATCATCCTTTCTGTCAGTATCCAGATTCTTCAGGTCATCCTTAGCCATATCTTCCAATTCTTTCTCTCTGTTTTCCCACATCTCAATTTTCTCAACACATCTATCAATCACCCCTTGCTATTTATTGATAAGATCCATGAGATTTTATTATCTTGCTCTAGCTCCATGATCCTTTTCTCCTCTTTCATCCTGAGGGCTTTCTGTCTTATCCTGTCCTCTTCCAGATCTATCACTTTTTTCATGATCATATCCAAATTAGATTCCACTTTTTTCCTAGCCTCCATCTCCAGGATTTGTTCTTTTTGTCTCATTATAATCTCCTCATTCTTCTTCTTTAGCTCCTCAAACTGGGCCAATCCTAAGCTTCCAAGTGAAATCATCTCTTTAGTTCCTATAACATCATCATTATATCCTTTGTGTCTCTTCCTCATAGCTCCTTCACTAGTGTCTGCATCTGTTCCCTCAATCACCTGTCTTTTGTGCTCTCCATACCATCCCATTTCCACCACACTCTCTAATTCTGGTATAACCCTGTAGATCATCAGCTCTTTGTCAGTAATCTCAGCGTATGGTGGTATTATCTCATAGTCCTTGATCCCCACCTTAGCTCTGATCTTCTCCTTAGTAATTGTATTCATATCAATCTCTAGCACTGGCCCAAGAGTTGCAGCCACCTCACACATCCCAAACAAATGCCTGAAACACTCAGGAACCTTCCCAAATTGGACCCAAACTGTGTGAAGTTTCCCAATAGCCTGTGAGTCAAAGCTCCACCCCCTCATATTAATAACAGCACCTGATCCCAGCAGTGTAATGTCTTTGCACTTGTTCAATTCTATGAATCTCCCTTTGTTTGGAAATCTGACCAAAAAGGCATTTTCTCTATGTTTTTTGCATCTCCATTGCTAGTTCCAGTTGAACATATAATGCATTATGTCCATCAATTGTGTTTCATTGATCTCTCCACACACCACTGTTACTATTGCCATTGGGTTTGGATTTTGAACTTCCAGAGCTTCTTTGGCACTCTGGACCAGCAGCACTCCAAGCCCCCTAGCAGCATATCCCACAAACTTGGGGACAGGTTTTATCTGCTTCAACCAGTTACAATCATTAGTAATGTGGTTCTTTTTTCCACAAATCACGCAGTGTCCAAGTGTAAGTGCATCTAGTGTCCCTTAGTGATTTTGGTGTATTGAAGACTTATAGGTTAAGGGACTAATATGTTTGTGAGTGTACACAGGCTCTATAAGTCGACGATGAGTTTGATATTTACGATGAAAGTCGACCCCTAAAAATGAATGTCTTCAGCTGAAGACTTTGGTTCTCCTGAAGATTTTGAAAGTGAATAAATTGGTGTGACCTTGAAGACTTAGATATTCATGCGAGGATTATGAAGCGTGAAGACTTTTGTTTTCGTAGTTTCATTTTCTCTTTCTTGAGGCATAGGAAACACCTACTATTAAAGGGGGTCGAGGTAATACTAAGGAAAGTGATTTCCAAGTGATGCTCATCTCGAAATGCTACACCTACCCAATCCTTTCGAGTGAAGCCATTGGAAATCTCATATCAGTTCAGTCAATTTCTTCAGTGACAGAGATGAAGATCTTCTGGCCTCCGAGGAAGTTGTCCTGACTGATGAGTTAGGAATTCGCCAGTGCGTATTGCCTACGCAGTGAGGAACATGATAGCCCCGAGGACTTTGAACCTCAAATATCCAATTGTTGTTGTGCTATGCGCCAGCTGTCCCAAAATATCTACCCACCTAACGGTCATATCATTGAAGGGCATTTATGTCTTATCATGTCGGGATGCTCCCTAGGCTATAAATAGCCGCCCCCTACAACCACTAGCTAGTTGGCTGCTCCGAGAGAAACTGACACTTGTCACTGAGAGCATCCCATCCTCCGAGAGGACTTTGAGCGAAAATCATCAAGTGAGGAAAACCCAAACACCTACAACTCAAAGTGATTGAGCATCACTGAAGAGATTATTCCTGTGTGGAACCGATGCTTGTTACCTTTGAGGATTGTGTATCCACCAGACGGTTAGGCGTCATGGTATGAGCATTCAAGAGGAATTATGGATCACCAAGTGACCAAGTTTGTGAAGGTTTGAAAGTCGCCTGAAGACTTACCATGAGTGATTGGGCGAGGTCTGTGTGACTTTAGCTCAAGGAGAATATGGCGAGGACTGTGTGTCCGGGACTGTGTATCCTCAGATTTAAATACCCATCCGCTCCAACCAGACGTACAACTATCACATCAGTTGGAACTGGTCTATCAAATCATTGTCTTCACCAAGCCAACTGGTTATGTTTCCTCAACCCTTTCATTTCCTCATTCATGTGTTGATGAATCTGATCATTACTGTTTGAAGACTTTGATTGAAGACTTTCTCTTTTTCCTCAATCCTACATCTTCAGTCTCATAGTCTTTAGCCTGCTTATCATGTTTTCACGCTATTTGTACTCTATGCTTGTTTTCATTTCATCATGATGACTATGTTGTTGCTCTGTTATGCTTATACCTGAGTACTTATTCTGCTGCTAGTGTGTCGTTACTTAGGAATTTCTTCACCTATAAATTCCTCAGTGATGAATTTGTAAAAATAGCCTATTCACCCCCCTCTAGTCCATATAACGCACTTTCAATTGGTATCAGAGCAAGGTACTCCCTTGTTGTCACGCCCAATATGCGATCCTATCTGAGAGGAACTCGAAGGTCCCACTAAGGATAGAGCCGCATACTGAAACACGACAAGTTGGTATCAGAGCACTCAGGTAGAAAAGAGGAATGGCAATTACGACGAGAATCAAAAGCTCAAGGAACAAGGTAGACTCTAAAACCACTCTGGTTAGAACAAGATAGATAAGGAATAAGAATGAATGAATTGGGATAGCATCCTGGTATAAGATAAAAGAAGAGGTATACAAGATAAGAGATTTGAAAAGAGGATACCACACTCCGGTAAATGGATAATCAAGGAAATAAAATGGTCTTGAAGAAGCGAGATAATGGGTCAAAGAGAGCAATATCATCATGCCTCTAGAATGAAAGAATAGAAAGTAAATCATTGGAAGGAAAAGAAAGGGGAAAACAAAAGACAACTTCCACCATAATTGCATTGAGATGCATTCTTGCAAAGAAGGATTGAACGGAGTTGTTGGAAATGTCAACAACAAAAGAATAAGCTTGTTGTGGACTTATAGAAAACATCTCAAAATTATGAGGTGATAACCGACCACAGACAGAAATGATTGTTTGCTTGAGACAAAAGAAAAGATGTGAAACAACCTGTCTAAAAGACATGGAATAATTAGTTGGACTTCGGTATTCAAGAGGAGAGATACTTGAGCTCCTCCACAAGGATTCTTGATGAACACTTGAAGAATGAATTAAATCCTTAATGAACCACCATGAAGAACTCTGGTAACAAAAGTATGATGATATAGAAATGAAGGATGAAAATAATAAGATTAAAGCATTGTAGTGATTTAGAAGGAGGTTCCAACGAGATGGCCGAGAAAACTTTGAACTCCAAAAAATAAAGGATGAAAACACTTGGGACTAGAATTTATTCATCATGAACAAACTCCAATGGAAGGGATTAATCAACTTGATGAAATAAGAATAAGAATTATGTTATGCTTATCCTCCACCAATTAAATTGATGAGAAGCAATGGATTTGCATACTACTTATTTGCGTTGGAAAAGATTAAGGGGAGATATAACGCAAAACTTGGGAAGGTCTTCCTGAACCACCAGTATGATTGGAAAGAACGAATGAATTGATATGATAATGAAGGAAAAGGAATCTTGAACGAACCACCGTAAGAATTTGAAAATGAAAGAAGAAAGAGAATGAATCACCGAGAAGAATTAGAAAAAGCACGAAGATACTTGAGGGAATTTAGAGACAAGAGAACAAAGAGATCGTGAACCAATTAAAGAATACTTGACAGATGCGCTGGGATAATTGGATAACGATAGCTGGAATGTGAGGACAAAGAATTCTTCTGGAATGATGGCCTCCGGGAAGAAAAAGGGGTGGGCGAGTGGGAAAAGAAAACAACTGAGGACAGGGAAACAACAACATTGAGAAATAACTGAGGATTGATCTTGCCAAATACGAAGATGATCGAATCAACTTGACGATAAATGCACCAGATGGAAAGAGCTGATTACAATGATCGGAAAACTAACTGCGCGACCCTAAAGAAAATTTGAAGGGGAAGAGAAGTAATTCAAAACACCTATGTCAAGATTCCTCACCAGAGCGACAAAGGGGGTGAGGAGTGAAAAGAATTCCTACTCTCCGATATAACTATACTCCAAAAAAGTTTTCTTCTAGACTCGACAACAGCCAAACTACGATCAATCAAGGGGCTCCTATGGTCGGTCGAGGCTCTGGTACCAACTTGTCACGCCCAATATGCGGCCCTATCCTTGGTGGGACCTTCGAGTTCCTCTCAGATAGGATCACATATTGGGCGTGACACTTGTTTTGTGTGATTTTGGTTTAACCACCTCAAGTTTTAGTTATGTCGACCGCATGTATGAATAAAGTATCGTGCCCTATCTTTGACGGTCATGATTATCCCAAGTGGAAGGCCATGATGAGGAAGCACCTCATGGCGATGAACAGCGAGCTATGGACCGTCACAGAGATTGGCCTTACCGACCTTTGCAAGATGGTGGATGCTGATGATATTCGCAATACATTCGTCTGAATTGCATGGCGAAGGATATCATTTGCTCCCATCTCTCCAGAAATCAGTTCAGGCTCATTATGCATTTGTGCAATGCAAAGCTTATCTAGGACCGAATCTCTGATGTCTATGAAGGTCATTGAACTCGTCAGGATCCCTAGTTTGATGATTTCAAGGAATCACTCAAAACGATGACTTTAGAACCAGAATCATCATCATCCGCACCATGCCTCATGGCTAAGGGTGAAAAGGTACCTGATTACTCCTCATCTGAATCTAGTGATGATGATGATGTCTTTGGATCTAGTTATACCAAGCTTGTTACCATTGCCACTAAACAACAAAAGGCTTTGGAAAAGGTTCAAAATCTGCTAGATAAAAGCAATGACCTATTGGGTGAGGAACTGGATCGAACTCAAACTCTGACTGATGATCTTCAAAGTCTTCAGTCTAAGTTTGATAAACTTCAGAGTCATCATAACTCTCTCTTAGCCGATCATGAAAAGTTTTCTTATGAATTTATTCAGAGAAAGCAAGATCTTGAGAAGTTAAAAGTGAGTTATGAAGATCTTCAGAAGTAAAATGATTCATTGCTTGCTCAACAGATCAGTTCCGCTCAGGAAGAATTCATTCCACCATGTTTGAAATGCATTGAGTGTGAATCTGCTAATTCTTCACCTGAATGTTCAAATGCTTCTATTGCTGCAAATTCTTCAACTGTCTCTGTGGTCACAAATTCCTCACCTGAGGATACAATAAGTATCACTAACGATAATGCAGGGTTGAAGGAATTATATGTGATAAGCATATACAAAATCCTCAAAGGGCATCAGACTCTTTGTGATGTGCTCAAAAAGCATATCTTGAACAGGAACCCTAGGAAAGAGGGTATTGCCTTTGAGAGGAAGCTCAATGCTGATGGGACCTACTGGAAACCTGAGCAGTATCCCAAAACCTCATGGGTTGCTGTGAAAGGACCTCCCATAGATCCATGCACTTTATCTGACTTTACTTGTGAATCTTCATATTCCTCTGATGAGTCATTTGACTCCAACTATAAACTGTTCAAAAATCAGAATGGTGAAGTACTTGCTCGATATGTTGGAACTAACTGCGGGAACGGTCCCCCTATGAAGAAAATCTAGGTTCCCAAAAGGTTCCTTGAAAGTCTTCATGTGAATGTCATCATGACACCACCTATGAAGAATAGGAACCCCGGATCAAATTCTTCATATGGATCAAATTCCTCGCGTGAATCCAAATCCTCATATGAACATCATCGTGCTAACACTTCCTTTTCACAGGGAAAATATAAAGGCTATGAATATGTGCATTATTCTTCTAACCATTATGTTCAAAAGTCCTCGAAGAATTTTTCTGCTTATTCATATGCTTACCCTAACCCCTCTTTTGTGAAACGAAGTGCATTGACTTCAATGCCATCTTTCTCTTATGGAGCTCACAGAATGATGAACTCTTTGCCACCCCTCCAGATGTGGGTGGTGAAGAAAAAGAACTAATCTCTTATACAGGGTAAGGTCTCTAGACGAACTTAATCGTCTGAAGAATTTGCTGGAGACTTGAATCTGCTTGAATGGATGCAAGCTAATCACGAAGAAATGGATTACTCATTTCTCACGTCCTCATATTGCTATATATGTTATATAGTTGATGAAATCCCATCTGATGAAATAAATGTCATACTCTTCACTGATGAAGTATATGGGTTCGTAAGTTGCACTAATTCATCTGCAGTATGAACAACCCAAAGCTACTGAGTGGGACCTCGACAGTGGATGTACAAATCACATGACCGGTGACAGGAACTTATTGATGTACACTGATTTATCTCCATCTCATCTGAAGCATATCACCTACGCTGACAAAGATAAAAGCAAGGTATTGGGGTCTAGGTAGGGTTGCAATCTCAAAGGATAGACACATGGATAAAGTCATGCTTGTCGAGTCCTTAGGATTCAACCTCATGTCTGTCTCAATGCTTTGTGATCTTGATATGGTTGTCGTCTTTGGCAAGTATCATTGTATTGTGCTAATGGAATCTGAAAATTCCAAAGTCTTCGAAGGCTTTAGGAGAGGAGACTTGTATATTGTTGATTTTTCTGCAGGACCACAACCTGCCACATGTCTACTTGCAAAAGCTTCAGAAGGCTGGTTATGGCATCAATGACTTGGTCATGCTGGCATGAGGAACTTTCATACACTCGCGAAGAAGAAGCATGTCATTGGCATCGAGGGTGTCAAATTCCTCAAAGATCATCTTTGTGCGGCTTATCAGGCTGGAAAGATCACCAGAGCTAAGCATCCCTCAAAGACTATCATGACCACTTCTCGTCCCTTTGAATTACTTCAGATGGATCTTTTTGGCCCTACTCATTATGCCACATTCCCTAATGCTGCATCTTTATATGGCTTTGTCATTGTTGATGATTATTCTCGTTACATATGGGTGCATATCATCACCTACAAAACTGAAGTGCAGAAGTCTTCAAACGATTTTCCTCGAGAGCATCTATGAACTTCGGTGTGAAGATCAAGCATATCAGGAGTGATAATGGGACCGAGTTCAAGAATATTGGTCTTGATGACTATCTTGATGAACTTGGTATTACTCACGAGTTATCTGCCCCTTATACTCCTGAGCAGAATGGCATCGTGGAGCGCAAGAACATGACTCTTGTTGAGATGGCGCACACTATGCTTGATGAATACAAGACTCCACTTCGTTTCTGGCCTGATGCTATTGATACTGCATGCCACATCATCAACAAGGTATATCTTCACAAATTCTTCAAAAAGACCTCATATGAACTCCTCACTGACAAGAAACCCAATGTAAGCTATTTCAAAGTCTTCGGTGCAAAATGCTAGATTAGAGATCCTCATCACAATTCTAAATTTGCACCGAAAGCACATGAGGGTTTTATGCTTGGTTACGGAAAGGACTCGCACACTTACAGAGTCTTCAACACCTATCATCACAAGGTTCTTGAAACTGTAGATGTGTGGTTCGATGAAACTAATGGCTCGCAAAGAGAGCACCTACCTCATGTGCTAGATGAAATGTCACATGAGGAATCCATCAAGTTCAAGGCTACTGAGGATGTCATCCCTACTGAAGAAACTACTGAAGAAATCATGCCAGAACATGAAGAAAATCATGCCGGTGCTACTGAAGAAAATGGCCCTGAAGAAAATGTTGTGCCAAATCAAAGTCGTCAACCTACTCATCCTCGCATAGAAAATGAAGTGCAGATTGAGAGAATCGATGACATCAATGCACTAGGTCCTCTCACGCGCTCAAAAGCTTCACATTTGTCTAACTTTTGTGGGCATTTTGTGTTTGTCTCTATCACAAAGCCCACTGTAAGTGCATCTAGTGCCCCTTAGTGATTTTGGTGTATTGAAGACTTATAGGTTAAGGGACTAATATGTTTGTGAGTGTACACATGCTCTATAAGTCTATGAGGAGTTTGATATTTACAGTGAATGTCGACCCCTAAAAATGAATGTCTTCAGCTGAAGACTTGGTTCTCCTGAAGACTTTGAACGTGAAGAAATTGGTGTGACCTTGAAGACTTTGATATTCATGTGAGGATTATGAAGCGTGAAGACTTTTGTTTTTGTAGTTTCATTTTCTCTTGCTTGAGTCATAGGAAACACCGTATTGTTAAACGGGGTCGAGGTAATACTAAGGAAACTGATTTCCAAGTGATGCTCATCTCAAAATCCTACACCTACCCAATCCTTTCGAGTGAAGCCATTAGAAATCTCATATCGGTTCAGTCAATTTCTTCAGTGACAGAGACGAAGATCTTTTGGTCCCTGAGGAATTGGTTCTGACTGAGGAGTTAGAAATTCGCCAGTGCGGATTGCCTACACAGTGAGGAACATTATAGCCCTGAGGAATTCGAACCTCAAATGCGACCGTTGTTGTGCTACGCGCCAACTGTCCAAAATATCCTACCACCTAACGGTCATATCATTTAAAGGCGTTTATGTCTTATCATGTTGGGCTGCTCCCTAGGCTATAAATAGCTGCCCCCTACAACCACTAGCTGGTTGGCTGCTCCGAGAGAAACTGACACTTGTCAATTGAGAGCATCCCATCCTCCGAGGACTCTGAGCAAAAATCATGAAGTGAGGAAAACCCAAAACCCAAACCCAAACACCTACAAACCCAAAGTGATTGAGCATCACTGAAGAGATTGTTCCTGTGTGGAACCGACGCTTGTTACCTTTGAGGACTGTGTATCCTCCAGACGGTTAGGCGTCATGGTCTGAGCATCCAAGAGGAATTGTGGATCGCCGAGTGACCAAGTCTATGAAGGTTTGGAAGTCACATGTGAAGACTTACCACGAGTGTTGCGTGAGGTCTGTGTGATCTTAGCTCAAGGAGAATACGGTGAGGACTATGTGTCCGGGACTGTGTGTCCTCGAGTTTAAATACTCAGCCGCTCCAACCAGATGTACTGTCACAGCAGTTGGAACTGGTCTACCAAATCATTATCTTCACCAAGCCTACTGGTTCGATTTCATCAACCCTTTCATTTCCTCATTCATGTGTTGATGAACCTGATCATTACTGTTTGAAGACTTTGACTGAAGAATTTCTCTATTTCCTCAATCCAATTTCTTCAGTCACATTGTCTTTAGCTTGCTTATCCTGTGTTTACGCTTTCTATACTCTGTGTTTGTTTTTCATCTCATCATGATGACTCTGCTATTGCTCTGTTATGCTTATACATGAGTACTTATTCCGCTGCTAGTTGTTCGTGACTTAGGAATTTCCTCACCTGAAAATTCCTCACTGACAAATTTGTTAAAATCGCCTATTCACCCCCCCCCCCTCTAGTCAACTTAACGCACTTTCACACACCAAAAATGATGAAGCATTTCTGGAGCCTGAGTGGATTCAAGCTATGCAAGATGAATTACATCGATTCAAGCTCAATAATGTGTGGGAGCTTGTCAAGCGACCAGACCCACGCAAGCACAATATCATCGGCACAAAATGGATCTACCGCAAAAAGCAAGATGAAAATGGCCTTGTGGTGAGGAATAAGGCTCGTCTTGTAGCTCAAGGCTACAGACAGGTTGAAGGAATTGATTTTGATGAAACTTTTGCACCTATTGCTAGACTTGAGGCTATTAACATATTGCTTGCTTATGCTAACCATCATAATATCATCTTACATCAAATGGATGTGAAAAGTGCATTCCTCAATGCTAAGCTTGAGGAAGAAGTATATGTTGCTCAACCACTAGGTTTTGAGGATCGGAAACTTCTAGACCACGTCTTTAGACTCAACAAGGCCCTCTATGGCCTCAAGCAAGCTCCTCGGACGTGTGACGAATTTGCCTATATGATGTGTGAGGAATATGAAATGTCTATGATGGGAGAGTTGAAATTCTTCTTAGGTCTTCAAATTCGCCAACAACACAATGGCATATTCATATCCCAGGAGAAATACCTCAAGGATGTGTTGAGGAAATTCAGCATGCAAGATTGCAAAGGTGTCAAAATCCCTATGCCCACAAATGGCCATCTATGCACTGATGAAAATGGTAAAGACTTCAATCAAAAGGTATACCACTCCCTGATTGACTCTCTATTGTATCTATGTGCATCTAGGCCGGATATTGTGCTTAGTGTTTGTATGTCTACCCGATTTCAAGCTACACTGAAGGAATCACACCATAAGGCTGTGAAGCATATTGTTTGATGTGTAGATCACACTCCAACACTTGGATTATGGTATCCCAAAGGCTCGACTTTTGATCTCATTGGATATTCTGACTCTGACTATGCTGGTGATCGGGTGGATCGCAAGTCAACATCATGCACATGTCATTTCCTCAGACGATCCTTGGTATGTTGATCCTCGAAGAAGAAGAACTGCGTATCACTCTCTGCTGCTGAAGCTGAGTACATTGGTGCTGGATCTTGTTGTGCTCAATTGCTATGGATGAAGCAAACCCTCAAGGACTATGGCATCAATGTGAAGAATGTGCCACTCTACTGCGACAATGAGAGTCTATCAAGATTGCTCACAATCCAGTTCAACACTCAAAGACAAAGCACATCCAGATTAGTCATCATTTTCTTCATGACCATGTGTTGAAGGGCAACATCTACATAGACCATATGAATATTGAAGGTTAACTGGCAGATATCTTCACAAAACCCTTGGATGAGAAGAGATTTAGCAAATTGTGGTGTGAGCTAAATATCTTAGAATCTTCGAATGTCCTTTAAAAAGGACACACATCCTAACACTTATGCAAAATTGATGACTTAGATGTGCAACACGAAGTAACGTTTTTCTTCAATCAATGAAGAATAACCCTCTAAGTGTGAATAAATTAATGAAGAATATGATTCTCAAAACCCTACGACAATTGTTCGTGGTGTCTGAAATTATCATTCTTATACGGTGGGTTATGCCACCAACCAAAGTTGAAAATCTTTAATTTGAGTTTTTTGCATTTTCTTAAAGAAATCAAATTCTTCAACTTTGCAATTTCCTCAGTCTTTCCGATTGTGTTCTTTATTGCTATACTAGTTGACCCGTTGCGCCAAATGGCGCAGAGACCCGTCGAATCCATGTTTGCCTTGAAAAGAAAAAACCATGGCTTAGTTGGTTTTGTTATGGGCAAGCACATATGGTAACAAATTTAACCCCCTTAATAAGAAAGAATCGTAGCTTGTTGTCTATAATAAGATGTACATTCACATTTTAATTTGGTAATACAAAGTCCCATTCAAAACCATGTCATGTTAAAAATATGTGTATTCTTCAGTAATCTTTTGTTTGAGCAAGCACGCACGGTAAGAACTTAGATCCTTTTGTATGAAAAATACATATTTTTTGCTTAAGAATATACATATATCTAACACCAGGTATAAAACCAATTAAGGAGGCCTTTTTCTTAAAGTAGTGTTTCTATCGAAAAAATGTGTGTGTGTGTGTGAGAGAGAGAGAGAGAGAGAGAAATTGACTATTTTTGTGCCACTTGGACACATGTATTTTTTAGGGCTAGACGCATGTCTGTTTGGAAGTAGTTGTATAGTATTTAGTTCAGTTCACGAAGCGTTGTCTTGGGCTGACCCGCTTGGAGCATAATATGAAGCGGCATGGCATCAAGCGACCTTTTTATCCCTTCTTCTTCCTTTCGACAGCTCCGTTCGATGAGAAATGAACTTCTCGGTGCTCCTATGTCGCAAGTTTTACTGCTTTCCTATTACCTCCAATTGCTTTGACGCCTCGATCTGACTCGTATTTATCGGATTTTATATTTTTCACTTTTCTTCAGACGGTTTTTACCCTCTTCCTGTCATTTTTTAGGCATCACATATCTTGGTCTATGTCTCTTTCCAGATCTCTGGAAACAAATCTCTGCAGCCATTGCTATAGTTTTGGTGGCCCAATCGATTAAGCCCATGATTGGATCTTGGATTTTCACCCACATTTTTTCCCCAGAGATATCTGCTCAGGCAGATTTACGTATTGTTAGAGTAATGCATCTCCATTAGTCTGTGGTGATTGAAAGCTCATCTTGTTCCAGGTTTCTACCACAGTTGAGCATTAGGGGGGCCTGCATGGATGATCCTGTAGGCATTAGTTCTTACGCCAAATGGCGCAGTCCCATTTAAAACCATGAGTGCTTTGTAAATATTTGCACTATTTAGATCCTTCCGGTTTGAGTAAGAACACAGCATATGAATTGTAACCCTTTTTATATGGTAATAACAGAATTTATAGATAAGTTGTTTGTGCCAGTGCAAAGTAAGAATAATCACGAATGTCAATTGACAAACACATCAACCACATTTTCAGTTATAAAATTAAAACAGATGTTAACATAGTTAATAACTTGCACCTAAGATAGCATATCATAAGATGAAAAATTAAGGGTGATTTCTCTCTGAAACCATCAGACATTCAAAAATGAAAACAACACATCAACACGCAATGGAAACAAATACGATAGGTTTCTCATTTCCTCTTTCGGCTATCTTAAATAGCATGTACATATATGTTATAGTGAAATAGCAAAATAACATATCTTAGAATCCACCATGATTCATACATGCAATGTGTGACATCTAGGATCGAATTGGACTAATATTTCCACTTGCTTTGATGTGTCTCTCAAAGGCAACATTCACTTCACTACGCTCTCATGAACACCATCATCGAGTTTTCTCCCGCTAACAGATGAATTTAGCTGAGTGTCACCAAGATCATCACGTGGACCAATGGCATCATCATACTCATCATCGTATCCCAGCACCAAGGAAAATAAACAGATAGTGAAACATTTGGACCTAGGTCAATAACAAACCTCTCCATAAAAATAGGCAGGTGATCGACAAAAATAAAAACAATACTAATTCTGAGATATAGAAAGGAACAAGGAAAATCAGATTTTGATGAAGACAACCATTTTGGTAGGGTGGCTAGATAATCTTATGAGTTAGTATACAAAGAATAATTTGGGTAGTCATACAGGTTGTCCAAGCGGTATAACAACAAAAATAATGTATTGCAGACAGTGAAACTTTAATGTGCATGCTTGCCAGAAAATACTAATTGGAATTATTTTAGAAATTAATTTATGTACTGATACCTTCAAATAGCTAGACTATCCATTCAACAAAAAAGTAGAAAGGGAAATTGGTCTTGATTGAAGTATCAGCCATACAACTCATGAGAATATTGGTGGCAAATGGAAAATTGAACCCTACTAAGTCATGAAAAATCAAAACAAATGACATTTTTTTAAATATAAAATGTTTAGTGTAAGCATGAGCAGTTCAGTAAACATTTGAATAACAGATTATTTCTGCCGCATATTACTGGAATGAGGCATGTCCGTTGGTGAATGCAACTTGTGAAAGGCATGGATCACACAATTACCGGAATGGCTTGGAAGTACTTACAATACTTGTGTGTTGTAGTGGTAACCACATCACAGAAGTCAAAAAGGATTTGCAGCTTCCTAGATTAAAGAAACAAAATAATTCATCTTAAACCAAGAGGACTATATCAACACTAATACTCTTTAATCATCAATCTGCTGTAGTATGCTGGAACCACAGAAGATCGGTACTTTAACAAAAGTAATTGAACATTCTGTTCCCATTTTCATGGTACATTATATGCATTTTTCATTAGTATAGTTGATAGAATGATTGTGCTTTTCTTACAGGAAGTACTATACAGAAGTTATCCTAGCAGCTTAATTGCATAAACATATCAAGCAATTCGGCTATGCCATTTTCTACAACATATTTATCTATACAATAAATTTGTCAAGTACTTCGAAGACAGAAATCCAAAAAAAATATTAGATCAGGCCATCCAGAAAGTGTAGTAACAAGTTGTGAGAAGATGCTCTCCTCAATTAGAGGTTTATTTAAGAAAAGGATGAGAAAGGAACCACAACACTTGCATAGATAGGCGGAAAGATAAGAGTATTAGAGATCTGGAAGCGGATGGAGAACGATCCAGAGAAACCCACCTTGGCATGATGTGCCAGCCCTCAATGGGTGGCTAGAGACTGGGAGGAAGGAGAGGAAGTTTACATGTGGCGCGCAAACCTCTTGTTGTGCAAGTGGTTGTGATGGCACGCTACAGGTAGGTGCGCAGAGTACTCCAAACTCCTACAAACTGTACACAAGCAGAGTGCTTCAGTAGATGAAACGTTCAATTCGAGGAGGTCAAAATGGTATACAAGCTCATGCAAGTTCCAGTAATGTTTTCTACAACTGAAAGAATTAAAAATGGTGATATTCATATGACAGAACCAGTAACTTCTAAAATAGGAAAAGCCGAAAAGGTTGGCATCACCACGAGTAAGCATCTGGAACACATGAAGGTTTTCTCTTATTTTTGTAAAGAGAACATGCACGGCCTTTTATCCATTGAGCCATTGACCAATGAGGCCCTGCATATATATCGTGTACCTTGCTCCTCAAAAACAACAACTCTTCTTCATCAGTCATTTTCCATGATTATGTGTTTAACAAATCTAGCAAGCTGGAAAATGCAGGTACCTCATACAATACCCAATTTTAGAAACAAACAAGACATGGAAGCTAAAGTGAAAACGAAAAAAAGGAATAACCCTGTACACTTTAATATGGGTAGTGCGGATATTTAATCTCAATAGGACAACATAAATTTTATCAGCTAACCAAAGAACAACAGGTAAACTAAAGTACAACAGGGAAAGCTTGGATCTGATTATTATAAAAATAATAACACAAATTGATCTAGCATATATAATTTGGCTCGGTGTATCCATGTTAACAACTGATTAATTGAATAATTGGGCTGGGATACTGAGGCTAATTACTTATGTGATTCCTAATCAGCAAGCCTACTAACATGCGGCCACCTGTAACATTTATGTAAAAATGATCTTTGCTTCAATAATGTCAATCTATAACCACAAGCATTAACAATACGGAAAGGGGAAAGATAAACCAAGCGTAGTAATTGTAAGTAATAGCAAACAAACCTGTATATGTGGAGGTAGGATTTACCTATTAACAGCTCCTTTTCATATAGCTGTTAGCAAATATCATTACTACGCTTCTGAACCTGCAACTAACAAAAAAGATAGATCAGAATACCTGTTATGATACACTTGTCAGTTAAAAGTGACTATAAGTTGGTTGAGGAAACATTAGTAACACCCAGGTTGCAGATTTATGTGAACAGGAAGACAACAGGCCAATTTTTTCAAGCTTTGTCTTGTAGTTCTAAATGAAGGGTTAATCAAGGGAAGCAGATAACTCAATAGTGCTCATTCAGGGAAGGACACCACATATGACCCTGGCTCCCAGCTCACTGCACACAGAAATTTGGTAACTTATTTTCATGATCAAACCATTTGGAAGCTTCATATTATACAATAAAAAAACCAAAACAAGTTTCACAATTGCAACCTAATTAAAGAACATGCTCAATGAAAAGGGAGGAAGAACTCTGTAGTAATCCTACACTGCACTGATCATTGCATGATAACAATATTTCTCTTTTACAGAACTAAATTTCGACGAGTATGTAAGCACCCAATTTTTAGCCGAACAGCCAGAGTTAGTATCCATTGAATCCACACTTATCTCGAGGCAGAGAGTAGACAAAATAAGAGAAAAACCGATCTTCAATTCAGTGTTTTGTTAATCTCACTCTGTACTAAGCATCGATGCTATTTAAACTCCTACCGTTTTCATGAAACTAACAAAACAAAACCATCCTTTGGACATGCTTATTAGTTTTACAGCCAAAGAGAGCTTATTAGGCCAATAAACCATATAATGCGATTTCTGAGGCCAATAACTCACATCACAATATCCATATGATTACCATCCTCTCATAACTAATATCATAGATCCCAAAACTATACATTCTCTACCAAAAAGCTAAAACCTAGAATTACTCACTAAAATATACTCTACAAATAAAATGATCAAAGTTTACAACTGCTTGTCCTGTGAACTACTTAGTTACCTCCCTGCTACTAAAAAAGTCAACCATACAACCAATATGCCCAAGATTGAGAGAGAGACACAATCCAAATGCATTACCAAAGAGCAGAAAAAAATGTAGAAAAACAAGAAAGATTGACCAGAACAACAAATTGCAGAGAAGACTAATGCATTCTCATATTATTTGCTCCTTTTGCCCTACGGAGCAAATGGTCGAGCTGGCCGTAGGAAGGAACGCACCAAAACATGCCAAGAAATGCATTGGTAAATGCAAAACAAAAATAAAATATATGAACAATCAGACGGGGTTAATGCTTGGGGAGTTGAGAGAGTTGATGGCAGAGACAATCGAAGAAGCATACCTAGCAGAAATTCGCATCTGCTTGTCCAAGATGATGTGTTCAACTTGATGACTTGGTGGATGACCAAAATCATATCCACTGTGAAGGTCCTTGATTCTTATATGCATTCAGTTTTTGCAAGTTCAAAAGGCGGTACTATATAATCACTAAGCAGAGGCAAAAACCTGACACTGAATTTATAGAATATAAGTACAAACCCTGTGTTGAGTCCTCTGCAATCTCAATACGCTAGATCCAACTAACGTGCTTGTCTTGCCCTACAGATATATACATGATTCATTCTATTTTCAGAAATTAGGATTTATATTTTTGTATGTTATCCACATAGAACATGAGGACTCAGCCTAAGCTTAGCTACCCACCAGCCTTAGAACATACCAATACAATCAAATATCTACACAGACAAAAAGAAGAACATGAACAAAAAGACAAACATCTAAACAACTCCATGGTTCAGTATATATGGACAAAAAGACCCACGTATGCACACACACACACACAGAGAGAGAGAGAGAGAGAGAAAGAGAGGAACTAAAGAAAAACCATGAACCAATTCCAGCTCCTCGTTCCTGCTGTTATGGCGTGTGCTCGATCCTGCCTGCACCAACAACATCAACCATGAGACAAAGAGGGGGGAGATAAAGGCAAACCTAAACCACCTCGACCTCCTTGCTCCTACTGCTCCGGTTAGCAAGCCTCCCTCCATGGCCGACCTCGCCCGCATTTGCCGCTGCACCAACTCCGCTGATTTCCCCATCGAGGCCGAGCTCTCGCACGGATGGCCACGGGGTTCCTCTTGCATAGAGGGGTTCTGTACTGGCTGAACTGCTCCGGCGTGCTCGGGGTGGAGAGTGTGAGGATGGAGGACGAGGAGGAGCTCGGGGCGGCCTGAGATAGGGGACGGATGACTCATACCAGGGAGGGGGAGGAGGACGGATGGAAGAAGGGCGCGGCTAGGGTTAGTGGGGGTGGCGGCTGAGATGGCTGAGGGGGGAGGGAGGGGCGCGGCCGTGCGGCTGTGGGAGATTGGGGGCAATGGCCTTTCCATGAGGCACAACCAATCGAACCCTCACACCAACGAACCCAGCCAACACATGGCAGCCCCACCAACAAAGCGGCCCCCTCGTCATAGACATGGGAAGGAAACAATAAGGTGAAACAGGCAGTGAATATCTAACGGATGAGAAGAGCCAAGGTGGGATTTTTACCGTGATCTAACGGCCAAGAACGGCCCAATTGGGGGAACATTGTGGAGGCAAGTTGGCTAGCCACCTTATAGGTTTAAATATATATTTGAGTTTTTCATGTCCTCTACAGCATTCACTTATAGCTAATTCTTCAAGTTGCTTTTTCATCTAAGTGAATGTGATTGGACCCGTCCCCCTTCTATGCTAAACTCAACCCATTCTATTCACAAATTCTTCATGTGCGTTCTATTTGAAACACGTTCAAAATCTTCATTGTGTCCTTGACAGCTAAAGAATTTGCGAATGAAACATTAAAATTTCCAATTCTATTTTTTGGTTTTTGCCGCTCAAATCCTTCCGCATCACATGACAGGATTTATCTATTCACCATGATCTAACATGGTCTCCACCTCTCAGTACGTGGGTGACACATGTTGCTAGGATAGCAAGGGTCAAGGGCACGTTTGTCCAATTTTTTTGGACGAGCGGTTTTTCACTTACGCTATAAATACCCCCCTTTCTCTGAGCTCATTTACTCCGCTTGATCTCTCTCCCTCGCTCTAGTTCTCTGACCTAGCACCGCCGCTACATTCCATCATCGCCGGGGAGGAAGAGCTTCACTGCCTCGACCTCGTTGTCGTCGTACTCACGTCGGCCACGGAAATCTTCACCTCCACCGCCACCGTAGTTGTCTTCCTCTGCCAAGTTAGGGCATGGAAGATCTAAACAGATTAAATTCTATGGTTCACCTCTCAGTTTGTTGTGTTATTCGTCAAGGGTAAATAAAATTCACTTTTACTTCCCTTGTTGATTCTGACGATTTCCACAAAATCTTCAAAAGGTGTTTATTCTTCAACCTCCATATCCTTAAACACCAAAGTTGATTCTGTTCTTGATTTGTTTCCCTAAGATGTGTTTTTCTTCAAGATTCCTCAATTGTGTGGATTTCCAATCTATACAACTCTGAAACCTAAGACAAGAACTCTAAGTGAAATTCCTCAAGACTTCACTGGTCAAATTTCTCAAACTTGATTCCTTAAAAAAACAAAATTCTAAGAACGCATATGACCACTCCAGATTATTTGCTCATATACTATGTTCACATGTACACATGTCTACTGCTGCATCACTAGGTTCTCATCAACTTAACTCATTTGCAGCGTTCCTCGAAGAAAAACTGCATACCTCTTCAAAGACCTCTATTGTTTAGAATCCTCAGGTGAAGAAAATGGCTTATGGTAAGCGTCCTCGGAAGGGAGGAAAGAGGCCTGAGGCAAACACTGCCTTCGAAATTCCTGATGAAATATATGAAGAATATCGCACTCCTGATGAAGCCAAGCATGGCAAGAAGAACAAAAATCAGCGCAAGGTGCGCATTCAGCGGATTGAACGCAGATGGGCAAGAGAATGGAGAGAATATCGCTATGTCACTCCAAAGTATATGAAGAAATTCGTTGTTAATCCTCCATGCCCAAGACCTCCATTGGCTCCAGGCCAAGTTGCTGATCCCACTAGCATCAAAAGAGGTGAGTAATTTCCCGAGTGGGCCAAGCGCCAAAGAAAATTGGCCAAGGTAGCAAAATAAGCAGTGAAGAAATTCAATGAAGACTCTGCTGAGGCCTCTGCTAGCAAGCCCAAGAAGGCTATGCCAAAGAAGTCTACTGAAACCACCTTCTTCAGCTGCAATGCCCTCACAGCCAAGCTCATCAAATCCCTCACGACCTACTGCTCAAGCAAAATCCTCGGCTGCACCTGCAAAGTCCTCAACACCTGTGCATCTTGCCACGTGCCATCGGACTACTGGCATCTCATTTGCTTCAAGAGCCTCAGCTCAGCCTTAGTCCTCAGCAACTCCAATCTTGCTGAAGAAAAAGGCTGCTGCTGGACGCGGCACAAGGCCAAGTCCTCACAAGAAGTAGATCGCCTTTGAAATTCCATCAAGTGGGGATGAAGCTGATGATGATGAACTTGCTAAGATCACCAGAGACCGCCACCACCGGGCCACTAGTGCCAAAGGCAGTGCTATGCCAGTTTTGCTGGATCCGAAGAAGATCCTCGACTTCACAGATCTCTGGCACAAAGATCCCAACACACCACTGTCAGAACTGAATCTCTCGCCTGGAGAAAGTCATATGCTGACTGCCTTTATCACTGAAGAAAAATGGAAATTTGATAAGGACAGGCAAGTGAAGAAATCTCAGTACAAGAAGGAGCGATTTCTGAAGAAGAATGTTGTCAACATGTCTCCTGAAGAACATGTGACTCTTTAGACTGAGATCAAAGCTCTCAATGATGAATTTGACGCATACCGTGTAGATTGGCTAGGCGCCAAAGTCAGATTCGTCAGACTGGCGAAAGGCTTCAAGACCAATGTTGCTGCTGAAGCGCAACACGAAATTCCTCGGGGTGAAGCATCTGCTCAGCCCAGTGAAGAACATGTCAGCACAGCTGATGAAAATCAGGTTGTCGATGATACTGAGAGTGCCAGGGCCGCTGAAGAAATTCCAGCTCCTGATGAAACTGCCAGGGCAACCACCAATTTTGCGCCTGAAGATCAACCCGGGACAGCTGAAGAATCTATTGTTGCGCCTAAAGAAACTGAACCTACCAGGGCAACTGCATCAGTTGTACCTGATGAATCTGTGCCTCTTTCATCTGCTTCTCCAGCAAAGTCATCATAGATGAAAAGCATCAACCTTCCTTCTGCATCAGAAGCGAAGAAGACAAAGGCTGCAGAGAGGGCAGCCGTGAAGAAAAGGAAAGCATCTGCTACCTCAGAGTCTTCAGCTCTGAAGAAAATGAAGACTTTGACAAGCTCATTCGCCACCCCCATTGATGATGTTCCTCTATCAGTCATGCCACCAAAGGAGATTGTTCCCTTTGGTGAGGAATATGTCATCCCTGATGACATTTATGAAGAGAATCCCTCTGCTGCTACGTCAGAGCAGTTGGATGAAGAAATTGAAGTGGATGCAATACCATCACCAATGTTGGTATCATAACATGTGCGTCAGTTCACTGCTAAAGAGGAAGGCGTTGAAGAATTTGACGCTGAAGATGAGGATGTGGACATTGGGTCTACAACTCCTGTGCTGAACGATGATTATTGGGAAAGACATCATCCCAATTCTCCTCTGACCACTCCTCTGCAGCAAATTCCTCAGTCCCCAGCTCAAACTGAAGAAATTCATACGGGGTCTGAAGGACAGCAAGCTTCTCTTCACTCCATTCTAGAAGAATCTCCAGCTGCTAATGCTGAAGAAATGGAGGCCAAGACTTCTGAAGAAATTGCTATTGATATTTGAAAGTGCTAGTATTCGACTAGAGGGGGGGTGAATGGGCGATTTTTATCAAAGTCTTCAAAACACGAATGCTTTGAAGACAAATAATAGAAATGAACCTATTGATATGCAGCGGAAGGTAGACTACACTAGACAAGACATAGTCAAGTAAGCAATGAAGTGAAAGCACGAAGACTATCAGCAGCTAGGTAGTAAAGATCAGGATGGAAGATAGTATGAAGCCAGACAGTAAACGGTCTTCACTCAGTGAAGTTAATCAGATCAGACAAATGGCAATGACTTCATGAAGACAAATTGTAAGTAAAGAAAGGTGAAAGATGGAACCAGTTGCTCGGAGAGAACATGAATTTGTTGGACCAGTTCCAGTTGTTGTGACAACTGTACGTCTGGTTAGGGAGGCTGAGATTCAACTCAGAAGACCTCATCTTCACCTTATTCCCCTTGAGCTAAGAACACTTAGTCCTCTCCCAATCACTCTGGTAAGTCTTCAAGGGAGACTTCCAAACCTTCACAGACTTCGTTCACCGGCAATCCACAATGACTCTTGGATGCTCAGAACGCGACGCCTAACCGGCTAGAGGATTCACAGTCCTCAAGTGTAATAAGTCTTCAGATCACGTGGATAGAAAGACTTCAGTGATGCCTAACACTCTTTGGCTCTGGGTGTTTTGGGCTTTGTCCTCGCAAGGATTACTATCTCAAAGGCTTCTGGGGTGGGTTGCTCTCAAACGACAAAAGTCGTGTACTAACTCTGAGCAGCCACCAATTTATGGTGTAGGGGTGGGCTATTTATAGCCAGGAGGCAACCCGACCTGATTTGTCCAAAATGACCCTGGGTCACTAAGGAACTGACACGTGTCCAACGGTCAGATTTCAAACACACTCGGCAGCATGACTTGGGCAACAAGTAAAGCTGACTCATCCAGCTCTGGATAAGACTTGCTCTCATTGTCTTCGCTCGAAGACATATGATTTGGTTGAGCATCACCTCAGTCACTCTGACTTTGTTCACTTGGACCCCACTTAACAGTACGGTGGTTCCTATGACTCAACAAAGAAGAAAAGGAAACTACAAAACAACTATGTCTTCGCACTCCATAGTCTTCATGTGATGTCTTCTCATGTCATAGTCTTCATTGTGAATATCTTCACGCCCCACCATTGTCTTCAATGTCTTCACACATTTTTAGGGTCATCTCTGGTAGGTAAACTGAATCAATATGGGACTACTAGCTGTGTTATCCTACAATTCTCACAAACACATTAGTCCCTCAACCAAGTTTGTCGTCAATACTCCAAAACCAACTAGGGGTGGCACTAGATACACTTACAATCTCCCCCTTTTGGTGATTGATGACAAACTGGTTGAAGTTTTCAACGGGGATAAAAGTATGTGAAAGTTCAATATTTTGAGTATTATCTTCATACATATGACGAGGCTCGCCCTGAAGATGTGCATATAAATGATTTGCTTTTGAATGAGAATGCACATGGCAGGTTTTGCTTTGTGGAGGCCATCTTCAAAGTGTGAAGACAATGCAGTATGCATATAAGAAGATGATGAAGATAATGACATGCATAATGGAAAATGGACGTCTGCAGAATGACTTTATGCGGAATTTATCATCGCATCACAAATTAGCAGAAAAAGTAGCAGACGACCATCGAGTTTAAGTGTTACAACTCAAAGAACCAAATGTATCAAAAGACGTGAGTTATAAATACTTGGCAAAATAATGGAACCACCCATAAGGACCCGCTTGAAGACTATCAACTCACACGCTTCTCCCCTTTTGTCAGTAATGACTAAAAATGTTTGAAGACATAGAGCATCTACTCGTTCCCAGAAGGAGTAGATGCAGGAGCAGGGTCGACGTTGGAGTTTGGTGGTGTAGAAGGGCCTGGTGCAGTGTCGAGATGCAGTGTAGCCATGGTCGGTGAAGTGGTGTCGTCTTCTTCATCGACGACATTCGCAACGACAGGCACAGTCGAAGATGAATATTCAGAATCTTCAAGTGAGGGAGTGTGGTGCCAGCTTGCATTTTGTGGAGGCCGAGAATCAAACTTGAAACCTGTTGGAAATATGCCCTAGAGGCAATAATAAAAGCATTATTATTATATTTCCTTGTTCATGATAATTGTCTTTATTCATGCTATAATTGTGTTATCCGGAAATCGTAATGAATGTGTGAATAACAGACACCAACATGTCCCTAGTGAGCCTCTAGTTGACTAGCTCGTTGATCAACAGATAGTCATGGTTTCCTGACTATGGACACTGGATGTCATTGATAACAAGATCACATCATTGGGAGAATGATGTGATGGACGAGACCCAATCCTAAACATAGCACAAGATCGTATAGTTCGTTTGCTAGAGTTTTCCAATGTCAAGTATCTTTTCCTTAGACCATGAGATCGTGTAACTCCCGGATACCGTAGGAGTGCTTTGGGTATGCCAAACGTCACAACGTAACTGGGTGACTATAAAGGTAGACTACGGGTATCTCCGAAAGTGTCTGTTGGGTGACATGGATCAAGACTGGGATTTGTCACTCCGTATGACGGAGAGGTATCACTGGGCCCACTCGGTAATGCATCATCATAATGAGCTCAGAGTGACCAAGTGTCTGGTCACGGGATCATGCATTACGGTACGAGTAAAGTGACTTGCCGGTAACGAGATTGAACGAGGTATTGGGATACCGACGATCGAATCTCGGGCAAGTAACATATCGATAGACAAAGGGAATAGCGTACGGGGTTGATTGAATCCTCGACATTGTGGTTCATCCGATGAGATCATCGTGGAGCATGTGGGAGCTAACATGGGTATCCATATCCCGCTGTTGGTTATTGACCGGAGAGTCGTCTCGGTCATGTCTGCTTGTCTCTCGAACCCGTAGGGTCTACACACTTAAGGTTCAGTTACGCTAGGGTTGTAGGGATATGTATATGCAGTAACCCGAATGTTGTTCGGAGTCCCGGATGAGATCCCGGACGTCACGAGGAGTTCCGGAATGGTCCGGAGGTAAAGATTTATATATGGGAAGTCCTGTTTCGGGCATCGGGACAAGTTTTGGGGTTATCGGTATTGTACCGGGACCACCGGAAGGGTCCCGGGGGTCCACCGGGTGGGTCCACCTGCCCCGGGGGGCCACATGGGCTGTAAGGGGGTGCGCCTTGGCCTAATGGGCCAAGGGCACCAGCCCCACATAGGCCCATGCGCCTAGGGTTTAGAAGGGGAAGAGTCCTAGGAGGGTAAGGCACCTCCTAGGTGCCTTGGGGGGGGAGGGAAACCCCCCTAGGCCGTCGCACCCCCTAGGAGATTGGATCTCCTAGGGCCGGCCACCCCCCCTTGGCACCCCTATATATAGTGGGGGAGAGGAGGGACTTCATACCTGAACGCCTCGGCCTTTGGTTGCCTCCTTCTCCCTTCCCAACACCTCCTCCACCTCCATAGTGCTTAGCGAAGCTCTGCCGGAGTACTGCAGCTCCATCAACACCACGCCGTCGTGCTGCTGCTGGTGCCATCTCCCTCAACCTCTCCTCCCTCCCTTGCTGGATCAAGAAGAGGAGACGTGGCTGTTCCGTACGTGTGTTGAACGCGGAGGTGTCGTCCGTTCGGCGCTGGTCATCGGTGATTTGGATCACGTCGAGTACGACTACATCATCACCGTTCTTTTGAACGCTTCCGTGCGCGATCTACAAAGGTATGTAGATGCATCTAATCACTCGTTGCTAGATGAACTCCTAGATGATCTTGGTGAAACGAGTAGGAAAATTTTTGTTTTCTGCAACGTTCCCCAACAGTGGCATCATGAGCTAGGTCTATGCGTAGTTCTTCTTGCGCGAGTAGAACACAATTTGTTGTGGGCGTAGATTTGTCAACTTTCTTGCCGTTACTAGTCCTTTCTTGCTTCAGCGGTATTGTGGGATGAAGCGGCCCGGACCAACCTTACACGTACGCTTACGTGAGACCGGTTCCACCGACTAACATGCACTAGTTGCATAAGGTGGCTGGCGGGTGTCTGTCTCTCCTACTTTAGTTGGAGCGGAATCGATGAACAGGGTCCTTATGAAGGGTAAATAGAAGTTGACAAATCACGTTGTGGCTTTAACGTAGGTAAGAAAACGTTCTTGCTAGAACCCTAATTCAGCCACGTAAAACTTGCAACAACAATTAGAGGACGTCTAACTTGTTTTTGCAGCAAGTGGTTTGTGATATGATATGGCCAAAGTTGTGATGAATGATGAATGATCTATATGTGATGTATGAGATGTTCATGCTATTGTAATAGGAATCACGACTTGCATGTCGATGAGTATGACAACCGGCAGGAGCCATAGGAGTTGTCTTTATTCTTTTATATGACCTGCGTGTCATCAAGAAAGGCCATGTAATTACTTTACTTTATTGCTAAACGCGTTAGCCATAGTAGTAGAAGTAATAGTTGGCGAGCAACTTCATGGAGACACGATGATGGAGATCATGATGATGGAGATCATGGTGTCAAGCCGGTGACAAGATGATCATGGAGCCCCAAGATGGAGATCAAAGGAGCTATGTGATATTGGCCATATCATGTCACGTTTATTATTTGATTGCATGTGATGTTTATCATGTTTTGCATCTTGTTTACTTAGAACGACGGTAGTAAATAAGATGATCCCTCGCAATAATTTCAAGAAGTGTTCCCCCTAACTGTGCACCGTTGCGACAGTTCGCTGTTTCAAAACACCACGTGATGATCGGGTGTTTTATTCAGACGTTCACATACAACGGGTGTAAGACAGATTTACACATGCAAACACTTAGGTTGACTTGACGAGCCTAGCATGTACAGACATGGCCTCGGAACACAGAAGACCGAAAGGTCGAGCATGAGTCGTATAGAAGATACGATCAACATGAAGATGTTCACCGATGTTGACTAGTCCGTCTCACGTGATGATCGGACACGGTCTAGTTTAACTCGGATCATGTAATACTTAGATGACCAGAGGGATGTCTAATCTAAGTGGGAGTTCACTAATAATTTGATTAGTTGAACTTAATTATCATGAACTTAGTCTAAAATCTTTGCAATATGTCTTGTAGATCAAATGGCCAACGTAGTCCTCAACTTCAACGCGTTCCTAGAGAAAACTAAGCTGAAAGACGATGGCAGCAACTATACGGACTGGGTCCGGAACCTGAGGATCATCCTCATAGCTGCCAAGAAATATTATGTCCTACAAGCACCGCTTGGTGACGCACCCGTTCTCCCTGCAGAACAAGATGTTATGAACGCTTGGCAGGCACGTTTCGATGACTACTCCCTCGTTCAGTGCGGCATGCTTTACAGCCTAGAGCCGGGGCTCCAAAAGCGTTTTGAGAGACATGGAGCATATGAGATGTTCGAAGAGCTGAAAATGGTTTTCCAAGCTCATGCCCGGGTCGAGAGATATGAAGTCTCCGACAAATTCTTTAGCTGTAAGATGGAGGAAAACAGTTCTGTCAGTGAGCACATACTCACTATGTCTGGGTTGCATAACCGCTTGACTCAGCTGGGAGTTAATCTCCCGGATGATGCGGTCATTGACAGAATCCTCCAGTCGCTTCCACCAAGCTACAAGAGCTTTGTGATGAACTTCAATATGCAGGGGATGGAAAAGACCATTCCTGAAGTATTTGCTATGCTGAAATCAGCAGAGGTAGAAGTCAGAAAGGAACATCAAGTGTTGATGGTCAATAAAACCACTAAGTTCAAGAAAGGCAAGGGTAAAAAGAACTTCAAGAAGGACGGCAAGGAGATTGCCGCGCCCGGCAAGCAAGCTGCTGGGAAGAAGCCAAAGAATGGACCCAAGCCCGAGACTGAGTGCTTTTATTGCAAGGGAAGCGGTCACTGGAAGCGGAACTGCCCTAAGTACTTAGCGGATAAGAAGGCCGGCAAAACAAAAGGTATATGTGATATACATGTAATTGATGTGTACCTTACTAGTGCCCGTAGTAGCTCCTGGGTATTTGATATCGGTGCAGTTGCTCACATTTGTAACTCAAAGCAGGGGCTGCGGAATAAGCGGAAACTGGCAAAGGACGAGGTGACGATGCGCGTCGGGAATGGTTCCAAGGTCAATGTGATCGCCGTCGGCACGCTACCTCTGCATCTCCCTTCGGGATTAGTTTTAAACCTTAATAATTGTTATTTAGTGCCAGCTTTGAGCATGAACATTGTATCGGGATCTCGTTTAATTCGAGATGGCTACTCTTTTAAATCTGAGAATAATGGTTGTTCCATTTTTATGAGAGATATGTTTTATGGTCATGCTCCTATGGTGAATGGTTTATTCCTTATGAATCTCGAACGTGATGCTACACATGTTCATAATGTGAGTACCAAAAGAAGTAAGGTTGATAATGATAGTCCCACATACTTGTGGCACTGCCGCCTTGGTCACATAGGTGTTAAACGCATGAAGAAGCTCCATGCTGATGGACTTTTAGAGTCTCTTGATTATGAATCATTTGACACGTGCGAACCATGCCTTATGGGTAAAATGACCAAGACTCCGTTCTCAGGAACAATGGAGCGAGCAACCGACTTATTGGAAATCATACATACCGATGTGTGCGGTCCAATGAGTGTTGAGGCTCGCGGTGGCTATCGTTATGTTCTCACCCTCACTGATGATTTAAGTAGGTATGGGTATATCTACTTAATGAAACACAAGTCTGAAACCTTTGAAAAGTTCAAGGAATTTCAGAGTGAGGTTGAAAATCAACATGACAGGAAAATCAAGTTTCTGCGATCAGATCGTGGAGGAGAATACTTGAGTCACGAGTTTGGCACACACTTAAGAAAATGTGGAATAGTTTCACAACTCACGCCGCCTGGAACACCTCAGCGTAATGGTGTGTCCGAACGTCGTAATCGCACTCTGTTAGATATGGTGCGATCTATGATGTCTCTTACTGATTTACCGCTTTCTTTTTGGGGCTATGCTTTAGAGACTGCCGCATTCACTTTAAATAGGGCTCCGTCGAAATCCGTTGAGACGACACCGTATGAATTATGGTTTGGGAAGAAACCTAAGCTGTCGTTTCTAAAAGTTTGGGGATGTGATGCTTATGTCAAGAAACTTCAACCTGAAAAGCTCGAACCCAAATCGGAAAAATGCGTCTTCATAGGGTACCCAAAGGAAACTATTGGGTACACCTTCTACCTCAGATCCGAAGGCAAGATCTTTGTTGCCAAGAATGGGTCCTTTCTGGAGAAAGAGTTTCTCTCGAAAGAAGTAAGTGGGAGGAAAGTAGAGCTTGATGAAGTATTACCTCTTGAACCGGAAAATGGCGCAACTCAAGAAAATGATCCTGAGGTGCCAGCACCGACTAGAGAGGAAGTTAATGATAATGATCAAGATACTTCTGATCAGGCTCCTACTGAAATTCGAAGGTCCACAAGGACACGTTCCGCACCAGAGTGGTACGGCAACCCTGTCTTGGAAATCATGTTGTTAGACAACAGTGAACCTTCGAACTATGAAGAAGCGATGGCGGGACCAGATTCCGACAAATGGCTAGAAGCCATGAAATCCGAGATAGGATCCATGTATGAAAAAGAAGTATGGACTTTGACTGACTTGCCCGTTGAGCGGCGAGCCATAGAAAATAAATGGATCTTTAAGAGGAAGACAGACGCGGATGGTAATGTGACCATCTATAAAGCTCGGCTTGTCGCTAAGGGTTATCGACAAGTTCAAGGGGTTGACTATGATGAGACTTTCTCACCGGTAGCGAAGCTGAAGTCCGTCCGAATCATGTTAGCAATTGCCGCATTCTATGATTACGAAATATGGCAAATGGACGTCAAAACGGCATTCCTTAATGGTTTCCTTAAGGAAGAATTGTATATGATGCAGCCGGAAGGTTTTGTCGATCCTAAGAATGCTGACAAAGTGTGCAAGCTCCAACGCTCGATTTATGGGCTGGTGCAAGCATCTCGGAGTTGGAACATTCGCTTTGATGAGATGATCAAAGCGTTTGGGTTTACACAGACTTATGGAGAAGCCTGCGTTTACAAGAAAGTGAGTGGGAGCTCTGTAGCATTTCTCATATTATATGTAGATGACATACTTTTGATGGGAAATGATATAGAACTCTTGGACAGCATCAAGGCCTACTTGAATAAAAGTTTTCAATGAAGGACCTTGGAGAAGCTGCTTATATATTAGGCATCAAAATCTATAGAGATAGATCGAGACGCCTCATAGGTCTTTCACAAAGCACATACCTTGATAAGATATTGAAGAAGTTCAATATGGATCAATCCAAGAAGGGGTTCTTGCCTGTGTTCCAAGGTATGAAATTGAGCTCAGCTCAATGTCCGACCACGGCAGAAGATATAGAAGAGATGAGCGTCATCCCCTATGCCTCAGCCATAGGTTCTATTATGTATGCCATGCTGTGTACCAGACCTGATGTTAACCTTGCCGTCAGTTTGGTAGGAAGGTACCAAAGTAATCCCGGCAAGGAACACTGGACAGCGGTCAAGAATATCCTGAAGTACCTGAAAAGGACTAAGGAAATGTTTCTCGTTTATGGAGGTGACGAAGAGCTCGTCGTAAAGGGTTACGTCGACGCTAGCTTCGACACAGATCTGGATGACTCTAAGTCACAAACCGGATACGTGTATATTTTGAATGGTGGGGCAGTGAGCTGGTGCAGTTGCAAGCAAAGCGTCGTGGCGGGATCTACATGTGAAGCGGAGTACATGGCAGCCTCGGAGGCAGCACATGAAGCAATACGGGTGAAGGAGTTCATCACCGACCTAGGAGTCATACCCAATGCGTCGGGGCCGATCAAGCTCTTCTGTGACAACTCTGGAGCTATTGCACTTGCCAAGGAGCCCAGGTTTCACAAGAAGACAAGGCACATCAAGCGTCGCTTCAACTCCATTCGTGAAAATGTTCAAGATGGAGACATAGAGATTTGTAAAGTACATACGGACCTGAATGTAGCAGATCCGTTGACTAAACCTCTCCCTAGAGCAAAACATGATCAACACCAGAATTCCATGGGTGTTCGATTCATCACAATGTAACTAGATTATTGACTCTAGTGCAAGTGGGAGACTGTTGGAAATATGCCCTAGAGGCAATAATAAAAGCATTATTATTATATTTCCTTGTTCATGATAATTGTCTTTATTCATGCTATAATTGTGTTATCCGGAAATCGTAATGCATGTGTGAATAACAGACACCAACATGTCCCTAGTGAGCCTCTAGTTGACTAGCTCGTTGATCAACAGATAGTCATGGTTTCCTGACTATGGACACTGGATGTCATTGATAACGAGATCACATCATTGGGAGAATGATGTGATGGACGAGACCCAATCCTAAACATAGCACAAGATCGTATAGTTCGTTTGCTAGAGTTTTCCAATGTCAAGTATCTTTTCCTTAGACCATGAGATCGTGTAACTCCCGGATACCGTAGGAGTGCTTTGGGTATGCCAAACGTCACAACGTAACTGGGTGACTATAAAGGTAGACTACGGGTATCTCCGAAAGTGTCTGTTGGGTGACATGGATCAAGACTGGGATTTGTCACTCCGTATGACGGAGAGGTATCACTGGGCCCACTCAGTAATGCATCATCATAATGAGCTCAGAGTGACCAAGTGTCTGGTCACGGGATCATGCATTACGGTACGAGTAAAGTGACTTGCCGGTAACGAGATTGAACGAGGTATTGGGATACCGACGATCGAATCTCGGGTAAGTAACATATCGATAGACAAAGGGAATAGCGTACGGGGTTGATTGAATCCTCGACATTGTGGTTCATCCGATGAGATCATCGTGGAGCATGTGGGAGCCAACATGGGTATCCAGATCCCGCTGTTGGTTATTGACCGGAGAGTCGTCTCGGTCATGTCTGCTTGTCTCTCGAACCCGTAGGGTCTACACACTTAAGGTTCAGTTACGCTAGGGTTGTAGGGATATGTATATGCAGTAACCCGAATGTTGTTCGGAGTCCCGGATGAGATCCCGGACGTCACGAGGAGTTCCGGAATGGTCCGGAGGTAAAGATTTATATATGGGAAGTCCTGTTTCGGGCATCGGGACAAGTTTCGGGGTTATCGGTATTGTACCGGGACCACCGGAAGGGTCCCGGGGGTCCACCGGGTGGGTCCACCTGTCCCGGGGGGCCACATGGGCTGTAAGGGGGTGCGCCTTGGCCTAATGGGCCAAGGGCACCAGCCCCACATAGGCCCATGCGCCTAGGGTTTAGAAGGGGAAGAGTCCTAGGAGGGTAAGGCACCTCCTAGGTGCCTTGGGGGGGAGGGAAACCCCCCTAGGCCGCCGCACCCCCTAGGAGATTGGATCTCCTAGGGCCGGCCACCCCCCCTTGGCACCCCTATATATAGTGGGGGAGAGGAGGGACTTCATACCTGAACGCCTCGGCCTTTGGTTGCCTCCTTCTCCCTTCCCAACACCTCCTCCACCTCCATAGTGCTTAGCGAAGCTCTGCCGGAGTACTGCAGCTCCATCAACACCACGCCGTCGTGCTACTGCTGGTGCCATCTCCCTCAACCTCTCCTCCCTCCCTTGCTAGATCAAGAAGAGGAGACGTGGCTGTTCCGTACGTGTGTTGAACGCGGAGGTGCCGTCCGTTCGGCGCTGGTCATCGGTGATTTGGATCACGTCGAGTACGACTACATCATCACCGTTCTTTTGAACGCTTCCGTGCGTGATCTACAAAGGTATGTAGATGCATCCAATCACTCGTTGCTAGATGAACTCCTAGATGATCTTGGTGAAACGAGTAGGAAAATTTTTGTTTTCTGCAACGTTCCCCAACAAAACCCTCGGTGAAGCCATCTGGACGAAGATCGTCTTCAGAACACAGCAGAGTGAGGCTCTTCTAGGACCGTCGTGAGTTTTCATGGGCAACAAATGATTTCTTGGTGGCCAGGTTGCGAATGCAATTGTCATCCACCAAGAGACTCTGCATTTGACGCTTCAGCCAGTTGTGATGCTTATCCTGCTTCTGATGTAAGGCCACAAGCAACTCTCGGTCATTGAGTACATGAGAACGCTTCCGAGGCCTTTGGGCAATCGTACTGGCAGTGGCTTCAGTATTAGCACAATGAGGCATATGCACATTGCTAGCCAGAGGATAAGCAGTAGTTGCAGCATTCGGGACGTGAACTCCTTCTATAGGTTGTGACAAGCTGTGATGATTAATATATTGACGACATAGAGGCTCCTTGGTAGGCTCGGGGTAGATGGCTTCAACTGACAGATCAACCTCTGGCAGAAAGACAAGATGGTTGTGTGCTAAAGGCTGATAATCGACAGAAGAATGGAGTTTGATTAGGAGCATTACCCATGGAGCATAGAACTTAAAGCCAAATAGATCAATCCCATATGTATCAAGTTGTCTAATGAAGAAATCCTGGGAGTTGAATCTGATGCCATTGACAATATAGAACACCAAAGTCTTCATTGTTCCTTCAAGTTTGGCTTCCGAAGAATGTCCCTTGATTGGCCACAGGGTACGCCTCAGTATATGATAGACTGTGCAGGGCATGTACTCGAGGTCCTTGACGAAGAATTCCTTGGGATATTCTGCATCTTGAGGCAATGGCTTCATCATACTGAGCATCTGACTCATATTGGGTTCAGGCCTCTGAAAAATGCTCTGCAATTCTTCTCTGTGACACTGACAACCAGGCTCATACAATTCACCTGGAGTGGGCAGGGAGGTAAGCTCAATGATGTCTTGAGCTTTGGCTTCATGGTGCACATCTCCTGTCATCCACTCGAGGATCCATGTCTTCGGATCCCTATTGTAGGCACGAATGTGAAGAGTAGCATAGAACTGCAGCAGAAGCTCTTCACTCCAGTGCTCTTTGGCAAAAAAATGCAGCAGACCAGCATCCCTAAAGCAGTCAAGAGCTTCTTCAAGACAGGGTAGCCCAGTAACAGCTTCACAATCAAGACGCATGTGAGGAAAGATGTGCCCTTGGTTGTAGAGGATACAAGAGTAGTAGTTGTGTTGTTGATGGCTCCAAAAGGGATCGAAAGAGATCTTTGGCTTCGAGAATGGGTTCTTGGCACTGTCAAAGAATGTATTGTGTGCCCTGAATCTGTTTACGCTGAATGATCCTGGTGATGTAGCAGCACCTGGAAGCCTTGGCAGCCTTTGCTTAGGCTTCTGAACTTGTGGTCACTGGTCAACATGATAATCATATTGTGGTCCAGGAGCAATGGGGGGAACCATGATTGGCTAGTGAACTATGACCAACTCCCCATCACGATTGCAAGCTGTTTCCATAGTGTGAGGCCTTGGGGGAGTAATAGCACCGTAAGTGGGGACCGACATCACAGAAGCTCCAGGGTTTACATTGGCTTCAGGCACAATATTAGCTTCAGGCTCCACATGGTCTTCAACCAAGACAGGGTCATTGGCTTCAGCAGTGTTTGTGGCAGCCTCATTGTTCTCAGCCTCCATTTGGTCAATGACTGGAGGATCTGGCACAATCACATTCTACTCGAGAATGACTTGGTTTATAGCTGGGGGTGTGGAAACTCTCTCTTCTCTTCTTTCTTCTTCATTGGCTCATGCAGCCGGAATGTCTTCAACAGCTTTAGCTTCAGACTCTAGAACCGTCACACAAGGATTCTATTCAGGGAACACTTGACGTGCCACTAAACTAGATTGTTGTGAATCTTCTTCTGGGATGGTTGACATGGAGATAGATGGCCTGAGACCTTTGCGAAGCCGTTGAAACATGGGCGATGACTTTGGTGATGGATTGGTCTCCATGTAGTTGTCGTCATTCAGTACAGGATTGGCAACTTGTGCTGGGGGAGTGTGGGGTGTCTCATCATGAACTGGTGTTTCTTCTTGAGGGCGCTCAGCCCAAGAATCATCTTGAGTGATTGAAGTCAATGGACGACCAATGCTAATGTAGTCACTACTCCTTGGAGCAGGCGATGATACCAAGTGGTGCTCGAGTTGAGGAAGGACTTCATCAACAACATTGTCTTCATGACCAATGTCTTCAGCTGCGTTGGGGTCAACAGCTGGAACTTGTTCATCTACATGAGCCTCTGTGGAAGCAGGCCGGTGGATCACAAGTTCACAACATGGCGATCTTTGTTGGTGGCAGCTGGAGGAGCGATAGAGATAGGTTCAACAATGAGAGGCAGAGAGGCCGCAGCATGCTCTTTCTTTGAAGAATTAGTTCCCTTAGTCTTCAACTTTTTCTTGAAAGGGGCATCGTCAGATGCATCCTTGTGCTTGCGCTTCTTGGCTTCGGCTTCCCTTGTCTTCTTCAGCTCTGAAGCTGCTGAGGGGACCTTAGGCTTCGAGCCTATCATGCTGGCAGGGAAGACAATGTGAGGTTCTTCCCACCTTGGTGCTTCAGTTTGGGTCACGGCAGGCTTCTTTGGTTTGGCAGCCATCCTGGGACCGATACCAGGGCACCCAAGAGCTTTGCGCTTCTTAGATTCATTGCGTGCTTGAACACATTTCTGAGCTAAGTACTTCATGTGTTCTCGAGAGCCTTTAGCTTCAGTGCGCTTCTTATGGAATTGCTCCTTGAGGTCATGCAACATCTTCTTGAAGATTTGAACACCTGCCACACTGAGCTTGGCCATGTTCTTCTTGAAGTGAGCCTTCTCATAATTGATTTTGTTTTTGAGCTTGACAATCTTCTGAGCCAAGGCCAACTCGCCTGCAATGGCTCCATGGAATGTGACGCAGATGTCCACTGGAAGCTGAAGATCATCAATGCTGATGTTCTGGTTGTCAAACCACTCATCGATGAAGTTGTTCAGAATGTCAACATCGAAGAGGGGCAGGTCATTGAAGATTTCTGCCTCTTGCTTTCTCTTGATAAGCATCTCAAGAGCATCATCGCCAAGATCTTCATCGCTGTACAGATCAATGGTGTCATCTTCGTTGCACAGAACAGCAAATGGAGTCAGGGGTTGCCCAGTGGCCTTCTTGGGAAAAGGCTTCTTGGTCCTCTTGGACACGCGAGATACATCTTCAGACTGCACACTGGATTCAGGCGGTGCAGACTTCGGAGTCTTCCTTGTTGAAGCTTTCGGTGAAGCAGATGGTTTGGCAACTTTTGTCTTCTTCTTCTTTTTCTCCTTTGGAGGTGAGGGAGCTTCATCAGAATCAGCTTCTCCAGCAGATTGCTCCATATCTGCTCTCTGAGCAGCAATGTGAGACAAAAGCCCATCAAAATTGGCGAAGGGGCCAATTCTGTTCTCATTAGCTTCACATGTCCCATCAGATCTTGGAGCGGAGGGGCCAGGGTTGAAGTTGAGGCCAAACTCCTTTTGATTCTTGACAGCTGAATCTCTTGCAAACTGATAGTTGCACTTGAAGAGATTGTCTTCATGACACCATAACAGAGAAGATGGGTCGGCATTTTCAGGCTGTGGTCCTCTGACCATACAGGGATAGAACTCCCGTTCAACGGCTTCAGCCTTAGTCTTCGGCACCAAACCACGGTACACACAGTCACCCCATGGGCGCTTGATGGCATTCTTTTCAGCATATTCAGGCGTCACAAACCTGTACTTGAACCATTCCTCAGCCCAGTATCTTCGGATCCACTGAATCTGGTTCTTGCGCTGATTGTAACTTTCCTCAGGGTCTGACTTGTACAGTTCATATAGATCAGGAGGCAAATCAAGTGCAGTATTGCCACGGCGTTGCCTGCCACCTTTCCATGCAGATTTTTCTGAAGCCATTATATTTAGACTGATTGGCTTCAACATAGTGAAAGGCTTTCGTCTGCCGGTCAGACAAGAACTGGCTTGGGATATTCAATGTGACGCTGTAAGTATTCTACAAATGAATGCAGACTATGAGAACCAAGGGATTCTCCCACGGACATGTACCTGTGACAACATTAGAGATGCGAGGGAAGGGGAAGAGGTCATATGCATTCTCAGAAGATTTTGAAGATAAATCAGTTTAGAAGACATTGACCTCATAGTGCGAAGACATTCACTTATTTGGAGAGAGTTGGTTCCAGATTTGTATGAATCCATGGATAACTACAAGTGAGGAATCTAACTAGTTATGAAGCATAAGTGAATATACTTGGCATGATATGAGATGCAGGAGAAGATATACCCAGATTTGGAAGTGAAGAAACCACTTTTGGTTGAAGTGGACGGATTTGACGGATCAAAAAGGCAGTAAAAAGTAAGATTTAATTACCGCTGACGAACTACTAGACGAGGTTGAAAGAGAGGCCGAGCAGTTCAATCTCCCGCGCCCTAACTCGGCGGCGGAAGACACCTACGGTGGCGGTGGAGAGGACGAGATCCGTGACCGGCGTGAGGACGGCGTCGAGGAAGTCGCGGCAGCTAAGCACTTCGTCTCCGACGTCGACGCAAGCTAGCGGTGGCGCTAGGGTTTGTGCGAGGTGGCGAGGGTGGAAGAACAGATATTGACTGCACGGGTGAATATTTATAGGAAAGAGGAGGGTGGCGCAGCGCAATTACTCAGGTGCCCCTGGTGGTTCACATCTAAGGGACACGTGGCATGCATGCAACTCATTGAAAGTTGTTCCATGTTCCCACGCACGCCTGGATTGTCGGGTGGTCGTTCTGGCTTCTCCGGTTTTCAGGCAATAAGGATATAGCATTAAAACCAGATTTTAATGTTTGTCTCATTGTCTTCTGCTGACAAGGACTCAGAGAAGACAATTGGCAGGTTTCAATATAATGCATATGATTTGGACAGATAGAGTTTGAGATAGAAGCACATAATAGGTTAGGGTCTGATCACATTCACTTAGTTTAATAAGGATTCAAGCATGAAGACATAACTATAAGTGAATGTTGTAGAGGACAGAACATAAACAAATATATATATATATATATATATATATATATATATATATATATCAACTTAACATTGTGAAGATAAACCTCGAAGTCAAATAAATGTTAAAGACAAACCAAATGCGAAGACTATGCAACCATGACGCCAAGAGAAACACTTCAAAAGAATTTTGGTGGTGGCGTTACCCATCGTATAGGAAGTATTAGACCCAGACATGGCACACAATTATCGGGCACTCCGAAGTCAATTTCCATGTTAATGTATTCAAACTCAGAGCGTAAGTCTTCATTGATTGAAGATATACGTTACTTTGTGTGTTGCACAGCTAAGTCATCAACATGCATAAGCGTTAGGATGTGTGTCCAATTACTGGAAATTTGAGGATTCTAAGATATTTAACTCACACCGCAATTTGCAAAACCTTTTCTCACCCAAGGGCTTTGTGAAGATATCTGCCAATTGCTCTTCAGTGTTGACGTGAATGATATCAATATCTTCTTTGTTGACATGATCTCTGAGAAAGTGATGACGGATCTGAATGTGCTTTGTCTTCGAGTGCTGAACTGGATTCTTGGAAAGCTTGATGGCGCTTTGACTATCACAGAAGAGTGGTACATTCTTCATGTGGATGCCATAGTCCTTGAGAGTTTGCTTCATCCAGAGGAGCTGAGCACATCACGATCCAGCAGCAATGTATCCAGATTCAGCAGTGGAGAGAGACATAGAGTTCTGCTTCTTTGAGGACCAACAGACAAGAGATCGTCCAAGAAAATGACATGTTCCTGAATTGGACTTGTGATCAACCTTGTCACCAGCATAATCAGCATCAGAATATCCAATCAGATCAAATGTTGAGTGAGGGAGTCCCGGATTAGGGGGTGTCCGGATGACCGGATTATGACCTTTGGCCGAACTCCCGGACTATGAAGATACAATATTGAAGACTTCGTTCCGTGTCCGGATGGGACTTTCCTTGGCGTGGAAGGCAAGCTTGGCGATACGGATATGTAGATCTCCTTCCATTGTAACCGACTCTGTGTAACCCTAGCCCTCTCCGGTGTCTATATAAACCAGAGGGTTTTAGTCCGTAGGACGAACAACAATCATACCATAGGCTAGCTTCTAGGGTTTAGCCTCTCTGATCTCATGGTAGATCTACTCTTGTACTACCCATATCATCAATATCAATCAAGTAGGAGTAGGGTTTTACCTCCATCGAGAGGGCCCGAACCTGGGTAAAAACATCGTGTCCCCTGTCTCCTGTTACTATCCGCCTAGACGCATAGTTCGAGACCCCCTACCTGAGATCCGCCGGTTTTGACACCGACATTGGTGCTTTCATTGAGAGTTCCGTTGTGCCGTCGCCATCAGGAAGGATGCCGCATCCCGTCTTTAAAGACGGCGCTGTTGCCAAAGGAGCTTTGGCTATCGGCCAAACTCTTCGTCTAGGCGGTTTTCTTATGACCGCCTGTTCGGCCGCCGCGCCAACGATGACTTCTCGGGTCATCGAAAGCAATCTCCACTTCAGCTCGGAACTCGCCGAGCAGTTAGATCCGATGGAGCTCTCTTCTGTAAACGAGCTCTTGGATCGCATCGCCGCCCTGGGAGTCGCTACGGACTACAACCAGATTGGGCTCAAACCCGATCTGAGAGAGATTAACTCTCCCCAGGTCACCCACCACGTCGCAGTGGTGGAGGAACAATGCGGCAAGTCTTCATCTATCCTAAGGACTAGTTATGTCTGGATTCCTGACCCCTCCGAGCTGGATACCCGCGGAGGGGAGGACGTCACTCAAACCCTGAACCTAAAGTCAAGCAGCGGGCTAGATTCATTGGTCAGCATCCAAGAACCCAAGCTTCCGAGTTTGGAAACTCCTTGGCCCCTGAGTCTCAGATTGGGCGAGGTCCCGGATTTAATAACGCCCGCCCGCCCAAATACAAGGGATCTATCCCAAATCCGGCAAGAGCCCTCAGAAACAGTACACCATCACTGGGCCCGATTCCTCCTGGCTATGAATAGGATAAAGGACTGCCGCGAGGAGGTTGCAATTTCATTCTTCTGCAATAATTGCACGGACAACGGAATCCGCAACGCCATAGGCCGCCATGAAATTACACACTTCACCGACTTGGCATCCATAGTACGAAAGTACTGCATGATGGAAAGCGCCTGGAAAACCGAAGTAAAATTTTGGGACAATCCGGCCCTTAATATAACTGCAGTCCGAAATAAAAGGGTGCATTATCACCAAGCACCTGGGTTAAACACCAAAAAGCAAAAACCCTCTATAGGGCATGGAACCGTACTGGAGGGATGGCTCAATGGACCCAGTAAAATTCATAGTACAGAGGGTGCCACACCAACTCATAGCCTTAGAGCATGTTGGATACTCCGGCAGGTGGCCAGAAGTGGCGAGGAGCTTCTAACTCCAGAATCCGCAGAGCACAAGCCCAGGGATACCAATACGGTATCAACAGTCTTCAAGAGTTTCGCATCAAATAATATGCGGAAACGAACACTCCGCAGCCTTACCGAAGTCTACCAAGTAGCAACAATAAACCCATGGAGTGACACGGCAATTACCTTTAATGCCAGTGATGAACCTAAATTCCGAACAGCCCGAGCACCAGCCGCATTGGTCCTTAGTCCAATAGTGGACGGCTTTCGACTTACCAAGGTACTCATGGACGGTGGCAGCGGATTGAACCTCATTCATGAGGAAACCCATCGAAAAATGGAAATATACTGGAGCCGCATTGAGTGAAGCAACACAACCTTTAGAGGAATAATCCCCAGTCGGGAAGCATGCTGTACAGGAAAAATCACACTTGATGTGGTGTTCGGCACGCCAGATAATTACAGGTCCGAGGAGGTCACGTTTCAAGTGGCCCCGTTTAACAGCGGATACCACGCTCTATTAGGGCGAGAGGCATTCACAATTTTCCAAGCTATACCCCATTACGGGTACATGAAGCTCAAGATGCCCGGACCCAACGGAATCATCACTCTTGCTAGTAACCCGGACATAGCACTCCGCGCCGAAAAACAAGACAGCCGCACTAGCCCTTGAGGCACTATCCGAAGCCCTGGCGGCCGAGGAACTGACTTTGCGGCGCTCCACGGTGAACAGAGACGACGTGATACTCGATAAAAGATCCAAGTCCACCTCCTTTAAACCGGCGGACGAAATAGTCAAATTCCAAGTCCATCCAACGGACCCTACGAAGACGGACTCCATCGGGGCACAATTAAACCCTGATGTAGATGCCGCACTATGAGATTTCCTATGCAAAAATTGGGACATTTTTGCCTGGCACCCTTCAGACATGTCAGGAATCCCACGCAGGCTGGCCGAGCACAGCCTGAACATCCTAAAAGGATTCAAACCTGTCAAGCAGGCTCTTCGGCGCTTCTCCGAACCTAAGAGACAAGCCATGGGAGAGGAGCTAGCCAAATTATTGGAGGCCAGATTCATTAGAGATATAAAACATCCGGATTGGCTTGCAAACCTGGTGATGGTACCAAAGAAGGACAAATCCTCGTGCCTATGTGTCGATTTCGAAGACCTCAACAAGGCTTGCCCAAAGGATCCCTTCCCCCTCCCCCGCATCGATCAAATTATCAACGCTACCACAGGACACGATTCATTGTGTTTCCTCGACGCATACTCCGGCTACCATCAAATTAAGATGGCAGAGCTAGACCAAGCCGCAACGGCATTCATCACACCATACGGCCCATTCTGCTTCAACACAATGCCCTTCGGGCTCAAAAACGCCAGCGCAACATATCAGCGCATGATTCAGACATGCCTGGCAAACCAGATCGGCAAAACAGTTGAAGCATACGTAGATGACGTGGTCGTCAAAACAAAGCATGTCGAAACTCTAGTAGACGACTTGAGGCTCACATTCGATAACCTCCGTGCATATGACATCAAGCTTAACCCGGAAAATGCGTTTTCGGCGTACCAGCCGGAAAGCTCTTGGGCTTCATTGTATCCGGTAGAGGAATTGAAGCAAACCCAGCCAAGATCCGAGCTCTGTCACAATTGGATATTCCAAAGGATCTCAAACAAATACAAAAATTGACTGGATGCATGGCGGCTCTAAGCCACTTCATCTCCCGCTTGGGAGAAAAGGCATTACCCCTTTATCGCCTCCTCCGGCGCACCGAACATTTCGAGTGGACGGATGCTGCCACGGCCGGACTCGAAGAAATAAAAGCCATATTGGCAACAAACCCAGTCCTGGACGCGCCTAACATCAGTGAACCAATGCTATTATACATTGCGGCAACTCATCAAGTTGTAAGCGCAGTGCTCGTCGTTGAACGAGAAACGGAAGGACACAAATTCCCCCATCAAAAACCAGTTTACCACGTGTCCACTTCCCTCACTCCATGCAAGTCACGGTACCCGCATTATCAAAAGATAGTGTACGGAGTGTTCATGGCATCCCGGAAGCTACGACACTACTTTCAAGAGTGTTCAATAACAGTAGCCTCCGAAGTACCTCTCAACGATATTATAAACAACCGCGATGCAATGGGCCGGATTGCCAAATGGGCCATTGAGCTCCTCCCGTTCGACATAACCTATAAGCCATGGTGAGCTATAAAGTCGCAAGTTTTGGCCGACTTTGTCGCCGAATCGACTGAAGCCGAACTCCCTAAAGAGTACGACACATATTCCAACTGGATCATGCACTTCGATGGCTCCAAAATGTTAGCGGGTCTGGGGGCTGGCGTCGCCCTGACGTCCCCAACAGGAGATACAGTTCAATATGTACTCCAGATAATGTACACGGACTCGAACAATGCAGCTGAATACGAGGCCCTTCTACATGGTCTCCGGATGGCAGTCTCCATGGGCATCCAACGCCTAGAGGTGCGCGGGGACTCGAACCTCGCGATATCCCAAATAAATGGAGACTTTGATGCCAAGGATCCAAAAATGGCAGCTTACCGCAACGCCGTCCTAAAAATGTCAGCTCGGTTCGAAGGGCTCGAATTTCACCATATAGCCCGGGAAAACAATCAGGCAGCAGATGTCTTGGCACGCATCGGCGCAAAGCGTGACGCAGTCCCCCCCCCCCCCAACATTTTCTTGGAGAGTCTATTCAAGCCATCCGTATCATGGGAAGGGGAATCTGGAAATAACAATCCGGACCCAGACGCACCGCCCGACACCGAACAGTCTGACACAACGGGAGGCTCCGCCAACGAAGTAACATCCTCAGCCCACATAATAATGGCAGTCATTGCCCCGTGGACAGAACCATTCCTAGCCTACCTAACTAGGCAGGAACTCCCCGAGGACCAAAACGAGGCACGCTGCATAGTGCGGCGATCTAAAGCCTATAAAGTCCATGAGGAGAGCTTTATAAGAAAAGCACCACCAGAGTCCTTCAAAGGTGTATCTCCGGAGAGGAAGGACGGAATCTTCTGGATGAAATTCATGCCGGACTCGGTGGGCACCACGCCGCAGCCCGGGCCCTTGTAAGCAAGTCCTTCCGTACAGGATTTTATTGGCCGACGGCCCGGGCAGATGCTCAGGACTTAGTCCAACGATGCGTCGGTTGCCAACTCTTTGCTAACCAAAGCCATATGCCACCCACCGCCCTCCAAACTATACCCATCACCTAACCCTTTGCGGTCTAGGGGCTTGAAGGAGGAACCCACAAGCAAAAATACCTACTGGTCATGGTGGACAAATTCACCAAATGGATAGAGGCCAAGCCTGTTAAGACGGCCGAATCCGGACCGGTGATAGACTTCATATCAGGGGTCGTACACCGCTATGGCGTCCCCCACAGCATCATCACTGATAACGGCACGAACTTTATGGCCGATGAGGTCAAACTCTGGTGCAAAAACATGGGCATCAAGCTCGACTATGCTTCAGTCTATCACCCACAAACTAATGGTCAAGTCGAGCGGGCAAATGGTCTAATCATGAGTGGCATCAAACCCAAACTAGTGCGGTCCCTCAAGGAATCTAACACGCACTGGGTAGAGGAGCTCGACTCCGTACTCTGGGGGCTGCGGACCACGCCGAATCGCACCACCGGATTCACACCATTCTTTATGGTATACAGCGCAGAGGCAGTTCTGCCCCGCGACATAATTCATGACTCACCTCGCATGCGCATGTACAAAGAAATAGAAGCCAAACTCGATCGGCAGGACAGTTTGGACGCCTTGGAGGAGGAGCGCGACGTGGCAAAAGCCCGTTCCGCATTCTATCAACAACAGGCTCGAAGATATCAAAGCAGAGAAGTACGGGCCAAAATTTATAATGTTGGCGAATTAGTTCTACGCCTGCCGGACAAGAAAAAGGACAAACTCAAGCCCAAATGGGAAGGTCCCTTCATAATTGACCAAGTCCTGACTGGTGGAGCGTACCGTCTGCGAGATGCATCGGATAACCGACTCGAGCCGAACCCATGGAATGCAGCCCGTCTACGAAGATTCTACGCCTAGCGCCGGACTCTGTGTTCGTCTCCTTCCTCTGTCTATTTTTTACACATTAGCTGTCTTATATTTCTCTCCTTCTCCCTCCTTTTCTCTTACAGCCTTTAAGGGCTCGTTTGTGCCTTGTTCGCACACAATTGATGCGATATCCGCGCTCATAATACCTGGGGGCTTCTCTAACATAAGCTTGTTTATACGGGCCCCATGCCCAACACATGTGTCATACTTCTGCATGTCCCTTTTATTCACCATTATATGCATCGATATGACTTAAGTTTTGGCCAAGCTGGGTTGCCTGGCTCCTGTGCTTACCCCTACGTTCCCGATTGTTCGGCTAGGCGGTAAAGGGAGCACCTCTGCGATTGTTACTGCCGGGTCAACCGGATGTGTACCTCAGACTGGGTGAAGCCGAAAGCTAGCGTTCTTAAGGGAATATTTGGTCGGTGAACTAAAAGATGATTTCTTACTCGTTTATTTATATGCCCCCAGATGCTTTCTGCTTTTTTCGCAGTCCGGACATGCACTTTAGGGCATGCCTCCCAGGGAAAGGAACCCCTAACGGAACTATTCTCCCTGGAAGATGTTTCTTACTAACCATGTAATATAACATAACTAGTTGGGCACTTGTCTGTTCAAGCACTAATGACCCCTACGCCTGGTCTCCATGCATGCCCCGGTTCTTACATAACCGAGAGGGTATTCGGACACACTCCGGACTATCGGGTCCCGAGGTTGAAGCGAAAAGGTCCGCCATGACAAACAATCTACAATCCGGCTAGAAGGCATTCTACATGTCATCTTAAATTACATAGTCAATTTGACTGGGTATATTCCTCTTCAATACCATCCAACAGGCTGTCTAGTTTACAGTCCTGTTGGGAATATTTGGTGGCCAACTCTACCTGGCCGAACACTAAACTGACAGGGATCTCCTTCCCATTGGGCCCTATAGGTCCGACCTTGGCCATGTGGTTTGGGTCAGCCTTCATATACCACGTCTTCACCATGGCCCAGGCCTCCCTGGCGCCTTGACGGCAGGCCGATATCTTCCATAATCGGAAGCGCCGCCGCGCTCCCTTCAGCTTCTCTGCAAGCTCTCCAAGGCCTTCGGGCACGGAGACGGCTGGCCACAAGGCCTGGGCAACGCCTTGCATCACCTGCCAAACTCGTTCGTGCAGTTGTGAGAGCTCAGGAAGAAGGACACCCGTAGATCCGGGCATTTCCTCTGCAGGTCGACCTGTCAGCATACCTACAGACATAACTCTGTCAATCGACTTCTTCGCCGAACTCGTTTTTCGAAGTTCGTTCAAGCACTTACTAAAAATGCCGCGTCGAAGCCGCCGATTCTCCTTCACGGAGTCCGACAGCTGAGCAAGAACATCCTTTAGTTCCTCGCCTAGCTGGGTGTTGGCATCTTGGAGCTTATTCTTCTCTCGCCTCACCCTCGTAAGCACGCTCTCACCGGCCTTTAACCGACGTAAGAGTTGTTGTTTGTCCGGATCTATTCCGGCGCCATCTGCAATGTTATTGTTAGATTTTCAGTCATGCCGCACTTTTCAACATACTTGTCTTTCGAAGCACATATTACCAGAGGGGGTATCCTTGGCCTCCCCCGCCGTGGCTAGTGCGGCCTCAAGTTGGGCTTTGCACTCTTCCAGCTCCTGGGACATTTGGGTATTCTTTTCTGTAAGATCCTGCATAAACAAATGATCCTTAAATCAGTTATTCTAACTGTTTCAAGTCTTGGGGGCTACTGACATATATAACCATCAAATTTTCTCACCCGTATGTCTTTTACATACTGCTCCGTGGCTCTGGCTAGACCATTTTGAGTGGCACGGAGATACGCATCTCCCGTATCGAAGGCATTCAATGCCTCTTGGGAGAAACAAGCGTCACGAAGAACCGTCCGTTGACGCCTGTGGTTCATGGCACTCTCCACCTCGGAGTTGGTGGCGGATAGCCCGTCCGCATCCTCTGTCGGAGGAGCGTCCGGCGTGCGCCTTGTGTCCCCCTCCGCTTTCGGACCCGGCCTTGGAGCCTGGCCGGTGGAGGCGCGATTGGCAAGCTCTCCGGATATAGTCCGGCGAGCGCTCTTTTTCCTGAAGAGAGCGCGAGCGTTAGTACGCCTTGAGGGAATAAACCCTGGGAATAAAATGGCACGCCATACCGCTGCGCTGGCGTCTCAATCCGGACCGCACTTCTTTTCAGCCTGCTGGGCCTTGATGCCCCTTGTTGGCTAGCCGCCGCAGGCTCGGCCCCCCGCCTCGAGGACTTCCCCTGCAAAAACGCCATTGGTATGCGGTGATCAGAAATAAGCATGGGTGGATCGTTTTAAGAGTGCTGGGACTTCGGTCTCGGTTACTTGTGAGGCTGGAAGTAGTCAGGGATAATCGGCCGTAATGGCCACCAAGGTGTTGTCCTTGCTCAATTGATGAAACACCCCATCGATCAGCTCCACACATAAGTCCGGGTCCTCTTGGGAGTCCGGGTCGAAGGACCGTTTCGGGTCCTCGGGTTGTGGAGGAGGGCTGTTTATCTCCTTTACAGCCTGGCGTAGCTCCTGCATTGAGATTGCTAGACTCAATACTTAACTATGGGAATATGAAATGGATGGGCGAGTGAAAGTGTTCACTTACCCAGCTTGGAGGATTGTACATAGAAAATCCGCCCCATGGGTTGATGCGGAGGAATTCCTCCTCTTCTCCCTTGTACAAAGCGGACGAGATCTTTATTAGAGCGGCAGCCGATTCCGGCCCCTTACGGCCGCACCGGGTGGCGTCGTCCTCCCCGTTGAAATCCCACATGGGGTGGCCTCTGTACTGAAGCGGCTGCACCCCCCGCATAATGCATGTGCCCATGACCTCGATCATGGTCAGTCCGGAATGAGCCAACAACCTTATCCGGTTCATCAGGTAAAGGACGTCCTTGTCATTTTCCTTCTGAGGGCTCCGTGGGCGCCAGCTTAGGCGCTTCTTCAAAGGAGCATTATCGAACTCAGGGAGGCCTATCCGAACAGGGTCCGGCAGGGGGGCGTCATCTATATAAAACCATTCCGAAGGCCAGTCTTCAGATGCCTTCTTTGGGGTGCCAGATAGATATCCGGTCCCGGCGATGCGCCATAGTTCGGCTCCTCCCACTTGATATATCGACCCCTCCTGAGAACGGGGCACGAGGCAGAACAGCTTCTTCCACAGCGCAAAATGAGCCTCGATGCCCAAAAACAGTTTGCAAAGGGCTACGAAGCCCGCAATATGCAATATAGAGGCAGGCGTAAGGTTGTGCAGCTGGAGGCCATAGAACTCCAGCAACCCTCGGAGAAACGGATGAATTGGAAATCTGATCCCTCTTATCAAATAAGGGACAAGGCATACCCGCTCTCCTTTGGAGGGATTGGGGACGCTCTCCGCTTGCTCTCCGCCATTATAGGTGGCGAGCCCGGCTCGAACTGGGACCATGTAGGCTGGGGGAGAAGCCCCTTGGCTTGGAGCGCCACTAGCTCACTGTGCGGGACGGAACACCTCTCCCAATCTCCAAGATGAGGGCTGGGGGCGAGAGGAGGAGCTGCATCGACCAACCATGATGGAATGGATCTCTGTCGAATGCGCTCTGATGAATGCTCGCGGAGGGAAGATGGTGTGATTCGGATATAAATCCCCGTCTCTTTTATAGGCGGCCCATTTGTGCAGCTAGGGGGGTAAATGAAAAAACACCCTGGCTTTTCGCATTCGTTTGACACGTGGAAGATGGTCATTATTGGACGCAGAAGTCGAGGAGCGCAACATTCACCAGAAGCCGAACACTATTCGACAGGTATATGGGATTTGGAGAAGAACCCGCCTTGCAATGTCGAGGACACATTTGCGCGCCGGACTCATCGTCATTGAAGCCTAGTTCGGGGGCTACTGAGGGAGTCCCGGATTAGGGGGTGTCCGGATGACCGGACAATGACCTTTGGCCGGACTCCCGGACTATGAAGATACAAGATTGAAGACTTCGTCCCGTGTCTGGATGGGACTTTCCTTGGCGTGGAAGGCAAGCTTGGCGATACGGATATGTAGATCTCCTTCCACTGTAACCGACTCTGTGTAACCCTAGCCCTCTCCGGTGTCTATATAAACCGGGGGGTTTTAGTCCGTAGGACGAACAACAATCATACCATAGGCTAGCTTCTAGGGTTTAGCCTCTCTGATCTCGTGGTGGATCTACTCTTGTACTAGCATATCATCAATATCAATCAAGCAGGAGTAGGGTTTTACCTCCATCGGGAGGGCCCGAACCTGGGTAAAAACATCGTGTCCCCTGTCTCCTGTTACCATCCGCCTAGACGCACAGTTCGGGACCCCCTACCCGAGATCCACCGATTTTGACACCGACATTGAGCCCTTTGGATACCATAATCCTATCGTTGGGGTGTAAGCCAAACATCGAAGTATTCGCTTCACTGCTAGGTGATGTGACTCCTTTGGTGTCGCTTGGAATCGAGCACACATGCAAACGCTAAGCATTATATCTGGCCTAGATGCACATAAGTAAAGTAAAGAACCAATCATGGAGCGGTATACCTTTTGATCAAACTCTTTACCTTTGTCGTCGGAGCTCAGATGACTTTTGGTTGGCATTGGCATCGTGTATCCTTTGCAGTCTTGCATTCCAAACTTCTTCAGGCAATCTTTGAGATATTTTTCTTGTGATATGAAGATGGCGTTGCTCTGCTGACGGATTTGAAGACCAAGGAAGAATTTTAGCTCACCCATCATGGACATCTGATATTGTTCTTGCATCATGTGCCCAAACTCATCACTGTATCTTTTGTTAGTGCAGCCGAAGGTAATGTCATCCACATAGATTTCGCACACAAACAGTTCACCGTCATATGTCTTTGTGAAGAGTGTAGGATCTAGAGAACCAGGTTTGAAGCCTTTGTTCTTCAGGATGTCTTTGAGTGTGTCATACCAAGCGCGAGGAGCTTGTTTGAGGCCATACAGTGCCTTGTTGAGCTTGTATACCATATCAGGATGTTTTGGATCTTCAAAGCCAGGTGGTTGTGCAACATATACTTCTTCAATCTTGCCATTGAGAAAGGCACTCTTCACATCCATTTGGTTCAGAAGAATGTTATAATGGTTGGCATAGGCTAGCAGTATGTGAATGGCTTCAAGCCTTGCCACGGGAGTGAATGTTTCTTCGAAGTCAACCCCTTCAACTTGAGTGTAATCTTGAGTAACTAGAGTAGCCTTGTTTCTAACAACTTGACCATACTCATCTTGTTTGTTGCGATAGATCCATTTGGTGCCAATGATATTGTGCTTGCGAGGATCGGGACGCTTGACCAGTTCCCATACATTGTTCAACTCGAACTGATGAAGTTCTTCTTGCATAGCTTGAATTTTCCATGAAGGCTTCAACAACTTTCTTGGGTTCAGATATAGAGACAAAAGCAAAGTGCCCACAGAAATTTGCTAGCTGTGTTGCTCTAGAACGAGTGAGTGGACTGGGTGCATTGATGCTATCAATTATCTTTTCAATCTGTACTTCATTTGCAACACGGGGATGAACTGGACGAAGATTTTTCCCTTCCAGATCATTGTCTTCAGCTTCAACATTGACTTCAGGCTGAGCATTGTCTTCAGGTTGATTTGGTGCAATGATGATTTCTTCTTCAGCCTAAGCTTCTGAAGGTATGATTTCTCTAGTACCCATAAGCTTGATAGATTCACCAGGAGGGACTTCATCTAGCACATTTGGCAGGTGCTCTCTTTGCGAGCCATTAGTCTCGTCGAAACGCACATCCATAGTTTCAACCACTTTATAGTGAAAGAGGTTGAAGACTCTGTAGGAGTGCGAATCCTTTCCGTATCCAAGCATAAAACCTTCATGTGCTTTCGGTGCAAATTTTGAAGTGTGATGTGGATCCTTGATCCAGCACCTAGCACCAAATACTCTAAAGTAACTAGCGTTTGGCTTCTTACCAGTTAGCAGCTCATATGATGTCTTCTTTAGAAGCTTGTGAAGATAAACACGGTTGATGACATGGCATGCAGTATCAATGGCTTTAGGGCAGAACTTCCTTGGAGTCTTGTACCCATCAAGCATCGTCCGAGCCATCTCAATGAGGGTTCTGTTCTTGCGCTCCAAGATGCCATTCGGCTGAGGTTTATAAGGAGCTGAGAACTCATGAGTGATGCCCAGTGTATCATGATAAGTGTTGAGGCTAGTGTTCTTGAATTATGTGTCGTTGTCACTTTTGATGTGCTTGATCTTGGTGCCATAGTTCGTCATGGCACGATTGGCGAATCGTCTGAAGACATCCTGCACTTCAGTCTTGTAAAGGATTATATGCACCCATGTATATCTTGAGTAATCATCAACAATAACGAAGCCATAGAGACAAGCAGTGGTGGTAAGAGTAGAGTAGTGAGTAGGGCTGAATAAGTCCATGTGAAGCAGCTCGAAGGGACTTGATGTCGTCATGATTGTCTTCGAGGGATGCTTGGCCCGTGTCATCTTCCCAGCTTCACAAGCACCACACAGATGATCCTTCTTGAACTTGACGCCCTCGATGCCCACAACATGCTTCTTCTTTGCGAGAGTGTACAAGTTCCTCATGTCCTAGCCTCAGATGCGAGAGCCAGCACTCTGAAGCTTTTGCTAGAAGACATACGGACAACTGTGGTCCTGCTGAGAAGTCTACCATGTACCGATCATCTTTTCGTTACCCTTCAAAGACTAGAGATTTGTCAGATTCCGTAGGCACAAGACAACGATATTTTCCAAATATCACAATCATGTTCAGATCACAAATCATTGAGACAAACATTAAGTTGAAACCAAGGGATTCAATAAGCATCACTTTATCCATGTGTTGATCCCTTGAGATTGCAACTCTACCCAGACCCAATACCTTGCTTTTACCAGTGTGAGCAAATGTGATGTGACTTTTGTCAGACGGGCGTAGAGTTGAATCCATCAAAAGACTTCAATCACCAGTCATGTGGTTAGTGCATCCACTATCCATAATCCATTCTGAAGCCTTTGGTGTCATATCCTACAGTACAGTTTGGGGGATAGGCTTCACCAAGGGTATTGTGAAGCATAAACATTTGACGAACAAGCGGATTATGAAAGTTCAGATCTTGGTTAGGATAAATAGGATGATTGTCAAGGAATCCCGAGACGAAATACATAACAAGACCACTTGGACATTTTATCTTGCATCCCACAAGATGTTTAAGGTCCCCATCATTAGCATCTGACGCCTTTGATTTTCGGCTGGAGACCTTACCCTGCAAAAGAGAGTTAAGTTTTCTTAACCACCCACATCTTAAGGGGTGGCTTAGAAGCAATGTGTTAAGTGCAGCATCTAAACACTTCGGCTTTGGAGCCCTAGCAAATAGCCTTGCAGGAGGTGAATAATACTCATAAGAATAGGCAGAAAAGTTCTTGGTCTTATGAACATAGCAGTTTGACGAAACATGCTCATATTCACAAGTCTGAGTATGGTTTCCCTACAAAACATTGACGTTAGGGTGACTCAGGTGAGTCCTCTGTCTGTATGAAGCCTTTGGACCATATTAAGCATTTGGTCTGGGATTTATCTTCTTCCCAGGTGGTGGCATGATGACATTCATGGGAAGATTCTCAAGATAACTCTTGGGGTACCCAGATCTTCTTAAGAGGTGGTCCATTCCAGCAGTTAGTACCAATATACCTCGCAAACACTTCACCATTCTAATTCCTGAACATTTTATAGTTTGCATCAAAGGATTCCTCAATGATAATTGGGTTAGCACAAGACAAGCTAGATAAGGTAGATGGATCCACTAAAGATCCCTTTGCAGCAACCCATGTGGTTTTGGGGTACTGCTTAGGCATCCAGTAAGAACCATCAACATTCATTTTCCTCTCGAACCCAACACCCTCTCCTAGGGTTTCGGTTCAGAATATGTTTTTTGAGGACGTCACATAGTGTCTGATGCCCTTTGAGACTTTTATACATTCCTATCTCAAGTAATGTCTTCAACCTGGCATTGTCATCAGCAATAGTAGTGGTATCATCAGTAGAGGGGTTAGTTACTACATCAACAGTTGAAGATATTGCAATAGTAGCAGCATTTGAACATTCGGCAACCGAGGCAACATTATCACGCTCAAGACTTTTTAGACATGGTGGATCAAATCCTTCCTGAGCGGAACTGATCTGTTGAGCGCGGAGTGACTCGTTCTCCTTTTGAAGATCTTCATGAGCCGATCTCAATTTCTGCTCTTACTACCTTTGAAGACAATCATAGGAGAGCTTTTCATGAGAAGTTGAGAGAATTTCATGATGACTTTCAAGTTCCTCATACTTACCATGAAGATTTTTAATGTCTTCAATTAAGGACTGAGTTCGGGTCATTTCTGCGTCCAACAGGTCATCGCTTTTGTCTAGCAATTTTTGAATATGTTCCATAGCATTTTGTTGTTCAGTTGCAATCTTAGCAAGTGTTTTGTAGCTAGGTTTAGATTCACATTCAGAGGCATCTTCACTTGAGGTTTGAAATTAAGCATCGCATGAGTTTACCTTGGCACCACGTTCCATGAAGCAGTAGGTGGGAGTAGAGTCATCCTCATCCTTGGCATTAGCATTGGTGACGAGGCCATTGTCTTCAGTGTTGAAGATGGACTTGGCGACATACGCAGAAGCTAGAGCCAGGCTTGCTACTCCAGAATCAAATTCCTATTCAGACACCACCTCTGCCTCCTCATATGCAGACTCCTCCTCTGAATCCATCTCCTTGCCAACAAATGCACGAGCTTTGCTTGATGAGCTCTTCTTGTGTGATGAAGACTTCAATGAAGACTTGGAAGAAGACATTGAGGATTTCTTCTTCTTGTTGTTGTCATCAGAATCATATTCCTTGCTCTTCTTCTTCTTCTTCTTCTTCTTTGTCTCATTGTCCCACTGTGGACACTCAGAGATGTAGTGACCAGGTTTCTTGCACTTGTGGCAGGTTCTCTTCTTGGGATCACGAGATGAAGCTTCATCATTTCTAGAGCTGGATCTTGAAGACTTTCTGAAGTCTTTCTTCTTGGTGAACTTCTGGAACTTCTTCACTACATAGAAAGCTCTTTCCAATGTCTTCAGGATCACCAGAACTGCAGTCAGATTCTTCTTCAGATGAGGAAACAACCTTTGCCTTCAAAGCGCGAGTTAGACCATAGTTGGGACCATAGATATCTCTTTTCTCAGATAGTTGGAACTCATGTGTGTTGAGCCTCTCAAGTATGTCAGACGGATCGAGAGTCTTGTAGTCAGGACGTTCTTGAATCATCACGGTCAGGGTGTCAAATGGGTTGTCAAGTGACCTCAGCAGTGTATTGACGATTTCATGCTTGGTGATCTCGGTGGCACCGAGTGCATGAAGCTCATTTGTGATGTCAGTGAGGCGATCAAATGTGAGCTGGACATTCTCATTGTCATTTCTCTTGAAGCGGATGAAGAGATTGTGAAGAACACTGATCCTTGAATCTCTCTTTGTTGAGACACCTTCATTGACCTTGGAAAGCCAGTCCCAGACTAGCTTCATGGTTTCCAGAGCACTCACACAACCATACCGTCCTTTGGTCAGATGACCACAGATGATGTTCTTGGCAGTTGAGCCCAGTTGAATGAACCTCTTGACATCAACAGTAGTGACACCTTCACCGGCCTTGGGAACGCCGTTCTTGACGACATACCAGAGATCAACGTCAATGGCTTCAAGATTCATACGCATCTTATTCTTCCAGTAGGGGTAATCAGTACCATCGAAGACAGGGCACGTAGCGGAGACTTTGATTATCTCTGGAGTCGACATAGCTAAACTTCAGGTGGTCAAACCGAATCACACAAAACAAGGGAGCACCTTGCTCTGATACCAATTAAAAGTGCTAGTATTCGACTAGAGGGGGGGTGAATAGGCGACTTTTATCAAAGTCTTCAAAACACGAATGCTCTGAAGACAAACAATAGAAATGAACCTATTGATATGCAGCGGAAGGTAGACTACACTAGACAAGCCATAGTCAAGTAAGCAATGAAGTGAAAGCACGAAGACTATCAGCATCTAGGTAGTAAAGATCAGGATGGAAGATAGCATGAAGCTAGACAGTAAACAGTCTTCACTCAGTGAAGTCAATCAGATCAGACAAATGGCAATGACTTCATGAAGACAAACTATAAGTAAAGAAAGGTGAAAGATGGAACCAGTTGCTCGGAGAGGACAGGGATTTTTTGGACCAGTTCCAGTTGCTATGACAATTGTATGTCTGGTTAGGGAGGTTGAGATTCAACTCACAGACCGCGTCTTCACCTTATTCCCCTTGAGCTAAGAACACTTAGTCCTCGCCCACTCACTCTGGTAAGTCTTCAAGGGAGACTTCCAAACCTTCACAGACTTCATTCACCGGCAATCCACAATGACTCTTGGATGCTCAGAACGCGACGCCTAACCGGCTAGAGCATTCACAGTCCACAAGTGTAATAAGTCTTCAGATCACGCGGACAGAAAGACTTCAGTGATTCCTAACACTCTTTGGCTCTGGGTGTTTTGGGCTTTGTCCTCGCAAGGATTACTATCTCAAAGGCTTTGGAGGTGGGTTGCTCTCAAATGACAAAAGCCGTGTACTAACTCTGAGAAGCCACCAATTTATGGTGTAGGGGGTGGGCTATTTATAGCCAGGAGGCAACCCGACCTGATTTGTCCAAAATGACCCTGAGTCACTAAGGAACTGACATGTGTCCAACGGTCAGATTTCAAACACACGCGACATCATGACTTGGGCTACAAGTAAAGCTGACTCATCCAGCTCAGGATAAGACTTGCTCTCATTGTCTTCGCTCGAAGACATAGGATTTGGTTGAGCATCACCTCAGTCACTCTGACTTTGTTCACTTGGACCCCACTTAACAGTATGGTGGTTCCTATGACTCAACAAAGAAGAAAAGGAAACTATGAAACAACTATGTCTTCGCATTCCATAGTCTTCATGCGATGTCTTCTCATGTCATAGTCTTCATTGTGAATATCTTCATGCCCCACCATTGTCTTCAATGTCTTCACACATTTTTAGGGTCATCTCTGGTAGGTAAACCGAATCAATATGGGACTACTAGCTGTGTTATCCTACAATTCTCACAAACACATTAGTCCCTCAACCAAGTTTGTCGTCAATACTCCAAAACCAAATAGGGGTGGCACTAGATGCACTTACAATATTTCTCAGTCTGCGGCTCCAGAAATTGAGCATCAAGAGGCTGTGAAGATTTCAGCTAAAAATCTTTATCCCAAACAAAAGAATCCTCATTCCAAGAAGCAAAAATTCAAAGCTGATGATTTCCTTGCTGAGCATCATTTCTTCACGGATTTTAATCCCTATGACTCTGCAAGACTTCGCTGCAAGCGCTTCTGGACAGCAAATCAGATGTATTACTACTCAATAATTCTAGTTGACAAGGACAAGGTGTTTGAACATCAGCAAATTCCTCATGTGGACATGGAATCACTGCCTGTTCTCAGTGTTCTTCATGACGCTGGCTTGCTGGACTTCTGTTCTGAGATCTATGACTGGAATGATGAACTGATTCTTCAATTCTATGCTAATTTGCACCTCAAAGGAAATGTGGATTATGTGAATTCATGGGTACTGGACTGGATGACTAAAAATACTCACTACAAAGCTCCAGCCTCTGAATTGCTTCATGTTGTCCCAGTCAGTTCTCCCACTGAAGGTGCACTGAAACTTTATGAGGAACCTGAATTGTCAAATCATCTGATGCAAGTACTGATAAAGCCTTTGAAGGTTGGCCAAGCTCCAAGGACCACATTCCTCGTGAAGGAATTGCTTTATGTGTCGCGGACAGTATTCCGCATCTCTACCAAAGCCCTCAGTCCCATCAAGGGCCACAACTTTGATGAAGAAGAAGTTGTTGGCATCATGAAGAATCTGCTCTTTAACATCATGCATGGTATTTCCATCAACTATCACGATTTCTTCATGAGGACTTTGCCCAATGCTTCTCTGTCACCTTTTGAGTTGAAGCCTTATGCTCCCTGGATCATGAAATTCATCAGATCAAGGTCTTAAATTCATTACAAGGCTGACTTTCAGAATCACCTCAGCTATTTGCCCCCAATTGAAGTCCTCAAACAGACTATTTTCTCAGCTGATGAGAAGGGCAAAGCAGCGGTCATTGATGAAGGCACTCGTCCTCTCGATGGTCAATTTCGCAAGGCTACATCCTACTCGACCAATGATGACTCTGCAATGCAAGATTCTGCCGCCAAAGCTTCAAAGCAAAATCCTCAAGCCACTGCTCCGTGTGTGATGACTGACCGTGAGCTTCTCCTCAGTCTTCATCAGAAAGTGGATAAAAATCACAAGTGGGTCTGATACATCTCCAACGTATCTATAATTTATGAAGTATTCATGCTATTATATTATCCATCTTAGATGTTTTATATGCATTTATATGCTATTTTATATGATTTTTGGGACTAACCTATTAACCTAGAGCTCAGTGCCAGTTTTTGTTTTTTCCTTGTTTTTGAGTTTTACAGAAAAGGAATACCAAACAGAGTCCAATTGACGTGCCAATTTTTAACAATTTTTGTGGACCAGAAGAATCCCATGGAGAATCGGCGATGGACCAGAAGAGTCCCAAGCTGTCCATGAGGGTGGAGGGCGCACCCTACCCCCCTGGGCGTGCCCCCCTATCTCGTGGACGACTCGAAGACCCCCCCGCCCCCTCCGACGTGAAACCAACGCAAAAAATTCCTATAAATACAGAAACCCCCAGAAAGAAACCTAGATCAGAAGTTCCGCCGCCACAAGCCTCTATAGCCACGAGAAATCAATCTAGGCCCTCTCCGGCACCCTACCGGAGGGGGACATCATCACCGAAGGCCATGGGGAAGGATCTCAGAGGGGCCATCATCGCCATGAAGGCCAAGGACCAGAGGGGGAACCTCTCCCCATCCAGGGGGAGGCCATGGAGGAAGAAGCACAAGGGGGAGAACTTCTCCTCCTCCCCCTCGGTGACACCGGAGTGCCATCGGGAGGGGAATCATCGCCGCGGTGATCGTCTTCATCAACATCACCATCATCATCACCATCCTCTTCTCTTTTACACGGCCCACTCTCCAGCACCCCGCTGTAATCCCTACTTGAACATGGTGCTTTATGCCACATATTATGATCCAATGATGTGTTCCCATCCTATGATGTTTTGAGTAGATATCCTTTGTCTTTGGGTTGATTGATGATCTAGATTGGTATGAGTTGTATGTTTTATTTTGGTGCTATCCTATGGTGCCCTCCGAGTCGCGCAAGCGTGAGGGATTCCTGATGTAGGGTGTTGCAATATGTCCATGTTTACTTATTGTCTGTGTTGCTTGAGTGACTGAAACACAAACACGGATAAGTGGGTCATGGCGTATGGGAAAAAGGGGACTTGATGCTTTAATGCTATTGTTGGGTCTTACCTTAATGATCTTTATTAGTTGCGGATGCTTGATAGAGTTCCAATAATAAGTGCATATGATCCAAGAAGAGAAAGTATGTTAGCTTATGCTTCTCCCTCATATGAAATTGCAATGACGACTACCGGTCTTGCTAACAATTGCCTAGGATAATTCCGCACACCGATCCATCATTATTCCACACTCGCTATTTATAATATTTAGTAATATATTCTAACTTTATTATAACAGCACCTACTTTTATATTTTAGCTCTTCGGTATCATACAAAGTTATCCTCTTCATACCCACAACGTAGTTTTATTTCTCGTTTCTAGTTGGAAGCAAATGTTCGGTGTACGTATCAGTGGCAAATAGGACTTGAGAGAATATTGATCTTACCTTTAGCTCCCTGTGGGTTCGACACTCCATAATTATCACTTCCACCTTTGGAAATTGCTACGATGATTCCCTGCACTTGGGGATTATCAAGCTCTTTTCTGGCGCCGTTGCCGGGGAGCAATAGCGTGGGGTTGATATTCTCGTGTGTGCTTGTTTGCTTTCTTCACTAAGTAGTTTTTGTTTTCCATTTTAGTTTTTCTTAGTTCTGGGTGAAACATACAAAAAAAATCAAAAAATGAAAATACGAAAAGATGCACTTGGCTCACATGCCTAAAAAGTTTTTCAAAAGGAGAAGTGATTGGAAAGTTATGCATTGGAGAAGTGAGGGTCGACCTTGAGCACTTGTGTTCATGCTCATGGAAACAATGTAGAATTTTTCATGGAAGTTTCTCTATAAATAATTATCCCCCTGTATATATATCCATTGTATTATAAAAATAATGTGCCAAGCTTTGGTTTTATGATGATTAGATTGCTTGTTTACTATGTGCAGTACAAAAACAGAAACTTTGGCTGTAGTGCGTGAATTTGCATTTTTTACTGGAAAGTCAAATGGGTCTGAAACTTTTTGCACATTAGTTATGTACAAATTGTTTAAATTTTCATATGTTATTTAGAATTTTTGGAGTCAGAGAAGTTCACTAAATTTCCAGATTACTACAGACTGTCCTGTTTTTGACAGATTCTATTTTGTATGTGTTGTTCGCTTATTTTGATGAATCCATGGGTAGTATCAGGGGGTATGAACCATGGTGAAGTTGGAATACATTAGATAAAGTGCTAATATGAAATCGGAATGAGTTTACAATAGTACTTAAAGGTAGTCATTTGCTTTATTATACTAACGAATCTCACAAAGTTTTTGTTAAGTTTTGTGTGAATGAAGTGCTCGAAGAACAAGGAGTTACCAATGCAAGAAGAATAAATAGAGGCAAGAGTTCAAGCTTGGGGATGCCCAAGGCACCCCAAGTAAATATTCCAAGGATACTCAAGCATCTAAGCTTGGGGATGCCCCAGTTGGCATCCCATCTTTCCTTCAACAATTATCGGTATACCTCGGTTTTTGTTTTGTTCACATGATTTGTGTCCTTTGTGTTTTTCTTTTTCTTTAAGAACCATGCTAGTATGAGATAGCCCTTCATTGATTTATAGAATGCTTCATGTGCTTCACTTATATCTTTTGAGTATGATCTTATAGAATGCTCTTTGTGCTTCACTTAAATCTTTTGAGTATGACTTTATAGAATGTTTCATGTGCTTCACTTATATATTTTGATCTTGGATATTGGTTAGTCTATATTAATTGTAGAATGCTCCATGAACTTCACTTATATCTTTTGGAGTATGAATAATACTATCATCAAAAGTGGGTTTGGAAGAGTGTCAACTTTAGAAGTAATGATCCCACTATTTTGGAGGGTGTTGAATCTTAGTATGATATTTATGAAAATGGATTTGGAAGAGTGTCAACTTTAGTTAGTAATAATTCCACTATTTCGGAAGAGGTTCCAATTGATTATGAGAACAAAGTTGCTATCTATGATGATTATTGTGATGGTATGTATGCTATAGATAATAATGTTAACCATGAAACTTGTCATCATGATTTTAATTTTCAATTGGATTATGCCTCACATGACAGTTATTTTATTGAGTTTGCTCCCACTATTCCGAATGAGAAGAATTTTGCTTATCTGGAGAGTAGAAAAATTTCTATGCGTGTAGATCATGAAAATAATGCTTTATGTGATGGTTATATTGTTGAACTAATTCATGATGCTACTGAAAATTATTATGAGGGAGGAATACATGCTTGTAGGAGTTGCAATAATATCAAGTTTCCTCTCTATGTGCTTAAAGTTTTTAAATTAAACTTGTTTTGCCTTCCTATGCTAGTTGATTCTTGTTCCTATAAATTGTGTGCTCACAAAATCCCTAGGCATAGGAAGTGGGTTAGATTTAAATGTGCTAGTCATATTATTCACGATGCTCTCTTTATGTTTCAATTCTTATCTTTTATGTGAGCATCATTGAAATCATCATGCCTAGCTAAAAGGCATTAAAGAAAAGCGCTTGTTGTGAGACAACCCAATATTTACCCTTACTGTTTTTGTGTGTTTACATGATTAAGCTACTGTATTAATAATGTTTTATAGGTTTTGTTTCAATAAAGTGTCAAGTAAGACCTTTGGGAAGACTTGGGTGAAAGTTAATGTGATCTTGCTGTAAAAAACAGAAACTTTGCGCTCAGGAGATTAGCTGTAATGTTTTACAGAAGAGTGATTTTGAGTTGATTCTTTTTGAAGAATATTAATAGACAAATCCCTCACGTCCACCAATTTATTTCAGAATTTGTGCAGTAGAAGAAGTATGGTTGCTGTTTAGATCATTACAGACTGTTCTGTTTCTGACAGATTCTGTTTTCATTGCATAGTTAGCTTGTTTTCTAGTTTCTATGGCTTATATTTCTCAATATAAATTGTAGAAATGATATGGTAAAGTAGGCTTTGTGTGAGAAAAATTATGAATCTTGTCTTTGACAGTACCAAACTGAATGGTTTACTCTTTATCATACTAACCCATCTCACGAAGTTCCGTTAAGTTTTGTGTGATTGAAGTTTTCAAGCTTTGGGTGAGATATCGATATGAGGAGAATAAGGAGTGGAAAGACCCTAAGCTTGGGGATGCCCAAGGCACCCCAAGGTAATATTCAAGGAATACTCAAGCGCCTAAGCTTGGGGATGCCCCGGAAGGCATCCCCTCTTTCGTCTTCAAAACTATCGGTATACCTTACTCGGAGCTATATTTTTATTCGTCACATGATATGTGGTTTGCTTGGAGCGTATTTTCAATTTTAATTTCTGTTTGAATAAAATCATTGAATCTGAAATCTTGAAAAAAAAGAATCCTCCCATGGCTAGTTAATTATTTGACTATTCAGTGTTCTTCACTTATATCTTTTTGGAGTAGTTTGTCATTTACTCACGCGCTTCATGTATATCCTATGAGTAAATGGTTGAATGAATTGAATATCATAAATCTGAATTTATATGCATTTCATATGCTTATAACATTGGGAGTAATGACTTCACACAGAATAAGTATAGGTAGTAAACTTATTGAAAGTTAGCAAACACAGAATTGGTCACTTGAACAATTCATGAAACAATGTTGAAGGAAGAGAGATTTCACATATAAATATACTATCTTGGACATCTTTTGCAATTGTGAGCACTTATTAAATATGACATGCTAAAAAGTTGATGTTGGACAAGGAAGACAACTTAATGGGTTATGTTTTCCTATATCCGAAACGTTATACTGTCTTGGATCCTCCAACATGTTGAGCTTGCCTTTCCCTCTCATGCTAGCCAAATTCTTTGCACCAAGTAGAAATACTACTTGTGCTTCCAAACATCCCTTAAACCAGTTTTGCCATGAGATTCCACCACACCTACCTAAGGATTGAGTAAGATCCTTCAAGTAAGTTGTCATCGGTGCATGCAATAAAAATTGCTCTCTAAATATGTATGATCTATTAGTGCAAAGAAAATAAGCTTTATACGAACTTGTGATAGGGAAGAAATAAAAGTGACGGACTGCATAATAAAGGTCTTTATCACAAGCGGCAATATAAAGTGACGTTCTTTTGCATTAAGATTTTGTGCATCCAACCATAAAAGCGCATGACAACTTCTGCTTCCCTCTTCGAAGGGCCTATCTTTTACTTTTATCTTCTACCCTTATACAAGAGTCATGGTGATCATCACCTTTCCTTTTTACACTTTTTCCTTTGGCAAGCACTTTGTGTTGGAGCGATCCACATATATATATCCACTTGGATGTAGGTTTTCATAAATTATTATTGTTGACATTACCCTTGAGGTAAAAGGTTGGGAGGCGAAACTATAAGCCCTTATCTTTCTTTGTGTCCGATTGAAACTTTGAACCCATAAATATCACATGAGTGTTAGCAATTGTGAAAGATTAAATGATAGTTGAGTATGTGGAGTTTGCTGAATCAAAGCTCTTACATAGACCCTTCCCAAAAATAAGATGAATTGCAATTTTTTGATGACTAAGAGCACGGCTTGTTAGTTTTCAAGAAAGTTTATGATCTATACTTTAACATGCGAATAGCTTGTTACTTGATCATGAGAAGTTTTAAGAGTTCAGCTACTGTTATGATATATAATGATGCTAGAAAAGGTGATTTAAATTATCATTGATCAAACTTGTGCACCTGCTAGCATTCACACTTCATAAATTATTTCTTTTATCATTTACCTACTCGAAGACGAGCAGGAATTAAGCTTGGGGATGCTGATACGTCTCCAACGTATCTATAATTTATGAAGTATTCATGCTATTATATTATCCATCTTAGATGTTTTATATGCATTTATATGCTATTGTATATGATTTTTGGGACTAACCTATTAACCTAAAGCCTAGTGCCAGTTTCTGTTTTTTCCTTGTTTTTGAGTTTTACAGAAAAGGAATACCAAACAGAGTCCAATTAACGTGCCACTTTTTGACGATTTTTTATGGACCAGAAGAAGCCCACAGAGCATCGAAGATGGACCAAAAGAGTCCCGAGCCGTCCACGAGGGTGGAGGGCACGCCTTACCCCGCTAGGCGCGCCCCCCTATCTCGTGGATGACTCGGAGACCCCCTGACGTGAAACCGACGCCAAAAATTCCTATAAATATAGAAACCCCTAGAAAGAAACCTAGATCAGAAGTTCCGCCGCCACAAGCCTCTGTAGCCACGAGAAATCAATCTAGGCTCTCTCCGGCACCCTGCCGGAGGGGGCCATCATCACCGGAGGCCATGGGGAAGGATCTTGGAGGGGCCATCATCGCCATGAAGGCCAAGGACCAGAGGGGGAACCTCTCCCCATCCAGGGGGAGGCCATGGAGGAAGAAGCACAACGGGGAGAACTTCTCCTCCTCTCTCTCGATGGCGCCGGAGTGCCATCGTGAGGGGAATCATCGCCGCGGCGATCGTCTTCATCAACATCACCATCATCATCACCATCCTCATATCTTTTATGCGGTCCACTCTCCAACACCCCGCTGTAATCCCTACTTGAACATGGTGCTTTATGCCACATATTATGATCCAATGATGTGTTGCCATCCTATGATGTTTTGAGTAGATATCCTTTGTCTTTGGGTTGATTGATGATCTAGATTGGTATGAGTTGTATGTTTTATTTTGGTGCTGTCCTATGGTGCCCTCCATGTCACGCAAGCGTGAGGGATTCCCGTTGTAGGGTGTTGCAATATGTCCATGGTTTACTTATTGTCTATGTTGTGTGAGTGACTGAAACACAAACACGGATAAGTGGGTCATGGCGTATGGAAAAAAAGGGGACTTGATGCTTTAATGCTATGGTTGGGTCTTACCTTAATGATCTTTAGTAGTTGCAGATGCTTGCTAGAGTTCCAATCATAAGTGCATATGATCCAAGAACAGAAAGTATGTTAGCTTATGCTTCTCCCTCATATGAAATTGCAATGACAACTACCGGTCTTGCTAACAATTGCCTAGGAAAATTCCGCACACCGATCCATCATTATTCCACACTTGCTATTTATAATATTTAGTAATATATTCTAACTTTATTATAGCATCACCTACTTTTATATTTTAGCTCTTCAATATCATACAAAGTTGTCCTCTTCATACCCACAACGTAGTTTTACTTCTCGTTTCTAGTTGGAAGCAAACGTTCGGTGTACGTAGAGTCGTATCAGTGGCAGATAGGACTTGAGAGAATATTGATCTTACCTTAGCTCCTTGTGGGTTCGACACTCCATACTTATCAATTCCACCTTTGGAAATTGCTACGATGATTCCCTACACTTGGGGATTATCAGGGCCAAGCGTCAGTTTGGTGCAATTCTTCAGAACATGACCATTACTCAACACACTATGAAGAAGAATCACCATTATCCGCATCAAGTCTTCGACCACACCTGGGCTATTCTTTCGTATCTATACACTAATGATGAACTCAAGGATATGGACTTCCAACAGGACTTTGACTGGTCTCAACCACCATCGAAGAAATTCAAGAAGGCCAAAGTTCCTCAGTTGGTTCGCCAGTTCATATTCTTCATCGCACGAGACAGAAAAAGCTGAAGATTTGGATGACACTGCAGCAGGCCCTACATCAACGTATGACCCCAACAACGCTCGCGCTCCTCCATCGACATCATGATGATATTCTTCAGGGGCGTTAGTCCTCATTTTTTGACCTTTTTGGTCATTTGATGGCAAAGGGGGAGAAATTTGAGTTAGTCTTCAAGCGGGTCTATTATATGGGCGTTTTTTGGTTAAGTTACAACTCTTGTTTTTCTGAAGTGTTTGCTTTGCCGAGTTGTAAACTTAAGTCCTATGGTGGTCTGATACTTTTGACTGCTTTCTGCATGCTTATTTCCTCAAGTACTTAAATGCACGCAGGCTGGATTTCGTTAGACACCATATTTCTTCATGCATTTCAAATTCTTCATACGATATGTCAAATGCGTGTATGAATTACAAGATATAGGGGGATATCTCCATGATATTACTCTACAATGTGCATTTGCTATCCAAAGCAAATTCCTCAAATACACACATCTTCAGGGGGGGTTCTTCTATATCTTGCGATCAAATTCCTCAAATATTAGCATTTACACTTCATATGTTTATCCCGGTTGAAAACTTAACCTATTTTTCATCAATCACCAAAAAGGGGGAGATTGTAAGTGCATCTAGTGCCTCTTAGTGATTTTGGTGTACTGAAGACTTATAGGTTAAGGGACTAATATGTTTGTGAGTGTACACAGGCTCTATAAGTCGATGAGGAGTTTGATACTTACGATGAAAGTCGACCCTTAAAAATGTATGTCTTCAGCTAAAGACTTCGGTTCTCCTAAAGATTTTGAAAGTGAAGAAATTGGTGTGACCTTGAAGACTTGGATATTCATGTGAGGATTATGGAGCGCGAAGACTTTTGTTTTCTTAGTTTCATTTTCTCTTTCTTGAGTCATAGGAAACACCGTACTGTTAAAGGGGATCGAGGTAATACTAAGGAAAGTGATTTCCAAGTGATGCTCATCTCAAAATCCTACACCTACCCAATCCTTTCGAGTGAAGCCATTGGAAATCTCATATCAGTTCAGTTAATTTCTTCAGTGACAGAGACGAAGATCTTCTGGTCACTGAGGAAGTTGTCCTAACTGAGGAGTTAGGAATTCACCAGTGCGTATTGCCTACACAGTGAGGAACATGATAGCCCCGATGACTTTGAACCTCAAATATCCGACCATTGATGTGCTATGCACCAGCTGTCCCAAAATATCTACCCACCTAACGGTCATATCATTGAAGGGCATTTATGTCTTATCATGTCGGGCTGCTCCCTATGCTATAAATAGCTGCCCCCTACAACCACTAGCTGGTTGGCTGCTCCGAGAGAAACTGACACTTGTCATTGAGAGCATCCCATCCTCTGAGGACTTTGAGTGGAAATCATCAAGTGAGGAAAACCCAAAAACCCAAACACCTACAACCCAAAGTGATTGAGCATCACTGAAGAGATTGTTCTTGTGTGAAACCAATGCTTGTTACCTTTGAGGACTGTGTATCCTCCAGACGGTTAGGTGTCATGGTCTGAGCATCCAAGAGGAATTGTGGATCGCCGAGTGACCAAGTGTGTGAAGATTTGGAAGTCACCTGAAGACTTATCACGATTGATTGGGCGAGGTCTATGTGACTTTATCTCCAGGAGAATACGGTGAGGAATGTGTGTCCTCAAGTTTAAATACTCAGCCGCTCCAACCAGACGTAGAACTGTCACAATAGTTGGAACTGGTCTACCAAATCATTGTATTCACCAAGCCAACTGGTTCTATTTCCTCAACCCTTTCATTTCCTCATTCATGTGTTGATGAACCTGATCATTACTGTTTTAAGACTTTGACTGAAGACTTAAACTTTCTCCTCAATCCTATTTCTTCAGTCACATAGTCTTCAGACTGCTTATTCTATTTTCACGCTATTTGTACTATGTGCTTGATTTCGTTTCATCATGATGACTATGTTGTTGCTCTCTTATGCTTATACCTGAGTACTTTTTCCGCTGCTAGTGTATCGTTACTTAGGAATTTCTTCACCTAGAATTTCCTCAGTGATGAATTTGTAAAAATCGCCTATTCACCCCCCCTCTAGTCGATATAACACACTTTCACCAAGGGTGCAATCTTTTGTCATGTGGCTTGAATCTTTGCACTTATTACATATCACCCTGTTCATTCCTACACATCCTGGTCTTCCACCCTACTGTGCATTCCTCATGTTATATTGCTCTCTGTCATTGACGCTAAAACCTCTTTGCCCCTGTGTTCCTCCTCCACTATTTGTCATCAGATTCTCTCTTCCCTGCTTTAGTTGATTTCTGGGCTCTGAATTTGTCTTGTTTCCATCACTAACTCTGAATTCAGCACCCTCGTGAGTCTGACCAGCACTGGTCCCATGAAGATGGTCTCTCTCAAATAACCCTGCAACCAAATAACAAAGAGTCTCTTGTGTCCCCAACACACCCAATACAATGGTAAATTGTATAGGTGCACTAGTTCGGTGAAGGGATGGTGATACAAGTGCAATATGGATGGTAGATATGAGTATTTGTAGTCTGAAATTATAAAAACAGCAAGGTAACAAGTGGTAAAAGTGAGTGTAAACGGTATTGCAATGCTAGGAAACAAGGCCTAGGGTTCATACTTTCACTAGTGCAAGTTCTCTCAACAATAATAACATAATTGGATCATATAACCATCCCTCAACATGCAACAAAGAGTCACTCCAAAGTCACTAATAGCGGAGAACAAACGAAGAGATTATTGTAGGGTACGAAACCACCTCAAAGTTATCCTTTCTGACCGATCTATCATAGAGTTCGTACTAGAATAACACCTTAAGACACAAATCAACCAAAAACCTGATGTCACCTAGATACTCCAATGTCACCTCAAGTATCTGTGGGCATGATTATATGATATGCATCACACAATCTCAGATTCATCTATTCAACCAACACAAAGTACTTCAAAAAGTGCCCCAAAGTTTCTACCGGAGAAACGTGTGCCAACCCCTATGCATAAGTTCATTGAACCCGCAAGTTGATCACCAAAACATACATCAAATACATCACATGAATATCCCATTGTCACCACAGATAAGCACGGCAAGGCATACATCAAGTGTTCTCAAATCCTTAAAGACTCAATCTGATAAGATAACTTCAAAGGGAAAATTCAATCCATTACAAGAGAGTAGAGGGGGGAAACATCATTAGATCCAACTATAATAGCAAAGCTCGCGATATATCAAGATCGTATCACCTCAAGAACACAAGAGAGAGAGAGAGAGAGATCAAACACATAGCTACTGGTACATACCCTCAGCCCCGAGGGTGAACTACTCCCTCCTCGTCATGGAGATCATCGGGATGATGAAGATGGCCACCGATGAGGGATCCCCCTCTGGCAGGGTGCCGGAACAGGGACCCGATTGGTTTTTGGTGGCTATAGAGGCTTGCGGCGGCGGAACTCCCGATCTAGGTTTCTTTCTGGAGGTTTCAGTATTTATAGGAATTTTTGGCATAGGTCTCACGTCAGGGGGGTCTCCGGGCTGTCCACGAGGCAGGGGGGTGCGCCCTCCACCCTCGTGGGCAACCCGGGACTCTTCTGGCCCAACTCTTGCACTCCCTGGGCTTCTTTTGGTCCATAAAAATTCGTCAAAAATTGGCACGTCAATTGGACTCCGTCTGGTATTCCTTTTCTGCGAAACTCAAAAACAAGGAAAAAACAGAAACTGGCAATGGGCTCTAGGTTAATAGGTTAGCCCCAAAAATCATATAAAATAGCATATAAATGCATATAAAACATTCTAGATGGATAATATAATAGCATGAATACTTCATAAATTATAGATACGTTGGAGATGTATGAGCATCCCCAAGCTTAATTCCTGCTCGTCCTCGAGTAGGTAAATGATAAAAGAAATAATTTATGAAGTGTGAATGCTAGCAGGTGCACAAGTTTGATCGATGATAATTTCAATCACCTTTTCTAGCATCATTATATGTCACAACAGTAGCTCATCTCATAAAACTTTTCATGATCAAGTAACAAGCTATTCACATGTTAAAGCATAGACCATAAACTTTCTTGAAAACTAACAAACTATGTTCTCAGTCATCAAACAATTGCAATTCATCTTATTTTCAGGAAGGGTCTATGTAAGAGCTTTGATTTAGCAAATCCCACATACTCAACTATCATATAGTCTTCAATGATTGCTACCACTCAAAGCATATTTTTAGAACAAATAGCATCCATCGAACACAGAGAAAGATAGGGGCTTAATGTTTCGCCTCCCAACTTACTTATCATATAGATAATTGTCAACAATAATAATTCATGATCAAATATATTTGAATGGCCATATATGCTGAGATCTTCCATCACATGACGCTTGCCAACTAAAGAGTAGGTTGGAATGAGAAGGAATACTACTGACTCTTGCATAAAATTAAAGATAGGCCCTTCACAAAGGGAAGCAGGGATTTGCAGAGGTGCCAGAGCTTGAAGCTTTTAAACAGAGATGAAAATAATTTTGAGAGGTATGCTTTCATTGTCAACATAACAACCAAGAGTTCCCAATATCTTCCATGCTACACACATTATAGGCGGTTCTCAAACAGAATGGTAAAGTTTATACTTCCCCTCCACCAACAATCATCAATCCATGGCTTGCCCGAAACAATGGGTGCCTCCAACTAACAACAATCCTGGGGAGTTTTGTTTCCAATTATTTGCGATTTGTTCTTGATCTTTTGATCATAGAACTGGGCATCCCAGTTACCATCCATTTTCTAGTGAATGATGAGCGGAGTCCACTCATCGTGAGAATAACCCACCGAGCATGGAAGATACTGCCACCCCCTAGTCGCCACATGAGCGATTCGGGCATACAAAACAGATTATTATTTAAAGGTTTAGAGTTTGGCACATGTAAATTTACTTGGAACGGCAGGTCAATACTGCATATAGGTAGATATGGTGGACACTCATGGAAGAAACTTGGTTCAAGGAATTTGGATGCACGAGCAGTAATCCCACTTAGTACAGAAATTTAGGCTAGCAAAAGGTTCTAAATAGCAAGCACCACATGTTAGAGGATCCATAACAATATAACTTCTATACAAATATACCCAAGCATAACTCATTATGTTGTCTTCCTTGTCCAACTTCAACTAATTTGCTCAGGTTTGAAAATAATTAATGGGGATCACAATCATAGAAGATGTCTAAGATAGTATATTTATATGTGAAATCTCTCTTCCTTCAATATTCTTTCATGAATTGGTCAAGTGACCAATACAATGTTTGCTAACCTTCAATAAATTTACCACCTCTACTTCTTATATGTGAAGTCATTACTCCCCATGGGATAAGCATATGAAACATATATAATTTCAGATTTATGATATTCAAATCATTCAACCATTTACTCATAAGATATAAGTGAAGCACACGAGTAAATGATAAACTACTCCAAAAAGATATAAGTGAAGATCAATGAGTAGTTAAATAATGATATAACTTTGTGAAGACTCTCTCTCATTTAAGCATTTCAGATCTTGGGATATTATTCAAACAGCAAGCAAAACAAAACAAAATGACATTTCAAGGATAGCACACATCATGTGAAGAAGCAAATACTTAGGTTCAACCGATACTAACCGATAATTGTTGAAGAAGAAAGGTGGGATGCCTACCGGGGCATCACCAAGCTTAGGTGCTTGAGACTTCTTAGAATATTATCTTGGGGTGCCTTGGGCATCCCCAAGCTTGAGCTTTTGTGTCTCCTTAATTCCTTTTATATCTCGGTTTCCTAAATCTCAAAAGCTTCATTCACACCAAACTCAACAAGAACTCGTGAGATAAGTTAGTAGAAACCAATGCAAAAACCTTATCATTTTCTACTATAACAAATCACTAAAATTATTATTCAGCATTGCATACTAAATGCCTCTGCATATTTAATACTCCTATCCTCAAATAGAACATTAAACAAGCAAACATATGCAAGCAATGCAAACATAACATCAATTTGCCAAAACAGTATAGTCTGTAAAGAATGCAGGATTCATCATACTTCCCTAACTCCAAAAATTATGAGAAAAATACTACACTGTAGAAGATTTATCAGAGCTCAATATTCAAAAAGTTTCAATATTATATCATTCTCTGACTTTTCTAGGGAATTTTTGCAAAAGGGTAAACTTTCTGTTTTGAAACAGCAACATGTATACTTGCAAAATAAGCATGGTAACGGCTATCCTTGACATTTTATTGAAAATATAGATGCAAAACATTATTCTAAATAACAGCAAGCAAATACTAACAAAATAAAATGACGCTCCAAGCAGAACACATATCATGTGGTAAATAAAAATATAGCTCCAAGTAAAGTTACCGATGGACGAAGACGAAAGAGGGGATGCCTTCCGGGGCATCCCCAAGCTTAGGCTCTTGCCACTCCTTATTCCATAATTCATCGAATCTTTACCCAAAACTTGAAAACTTCATAACACAAAACTCAACAGAAAATCTCAAGAGCTCGGTGTTGTGGTCCTAAGTCTGACAGTAGTGTAGGGGGTACTAATGGAGAGGCAAGATCCTAGCTACGGAGTAGTTGTATATGCAAGAGATTTACGAGTTCGGGCCCTTCTCGGAGGAAGTAATAGCCCTACATCCCGGAGCCCGGAGGCGGACGACTGGATTATATGCGTATGAGTTACAGGGGTGCGAACCCTTTACACTGAGGAGCGGGGTGGCTTATATAGGGTTCGCCAGACCCCTCCAGCCCTCAGTTATGCAGGGTTTAAAGTACATTAAGACCGAGGGTTACTGGTAACGCCCACATAAAGTGCTATGAAGATCATAAAGGCTACTTAATGACAGACTGTTACATGCAGAGTGACTTTAGATCTCCTGGCCGTCGAGTAGTTAGCTTCATGGTCGAGTGATTAGCTTCATGGTCGAGTGTCCTCGAGTCCGTCGAGTGGAACACCTCTAGGTCAACTGAAAGGTGGTTTCTTTTAGAGATGTCCTTGGGTAGGGTAGTTTGGACAGGTCCATGACCCTACCCTAGGTACATAGCTTCATCATTAGCCCCCGAATGGATCGAGGTTTGAGTGGGGAAGGAGTTGAGAATTCTTCCGACCCATCTCTCGTGTTATGAGTATGTCTTGTCTTGGATCAATGAGCTTTAGGTGACGGCACCAACTTCTTTTTCAATCACCTTGATCCATTCTTTGTATCTGTCGAGTGAAGTTTTTACTTGGAGAGCTCCGAGTGACAGAGCAAAGGAAATCTTCCGTCTGACGAGTTGTTCTGCAACCCGCGGATTTTGCGGGATTCAAATTTTGGGAAGCGCGCGGGGTGGGGCGCGACCGCAGCAATCGGACGGGATAAGGCAGGGATGCCTTGATCTCCGCACCACATTTTTCGCCACGTATCGTGTGCGCGACTGTTGCGGGATTTGACAGGATCGCCCGGGCCTACATGTCAGCCACTCGGAAGCAGCCTTATATAAAGCGCCGGACGGGGATTTTGAACAGTGCGCCTTCATTCCTCCCTCTCTTATCTAGATTTCTCCGCTGTGTTTGCTTCTGCCTCAGCGCCGCTGCTCCGCGCGTGCCTCGCCAGCGACAATGGTGAAGGAGAAGACGGCAGCACTGGAGCGGGCGAAGAAGGCGACGACGAAGGCGAAGGGGAGGGGAACCAGTCGGAGCGGCTCTTCATCGAGGACCGGCCTGCCGCCGGGCTGGATCCAGGGCGACTGGATCCGTTCGACAATTAGTCAAGCGGATCTCGACGACCTGGTCGACGGAGGACTGATCCCCCATGGATCTGTGCGGCTTCCGGGGAGGGAGTCAGAGCCGCAGCCTCAGGAGGGTGAGTGTGTTCTTTTGGCCACCCACGTCGACCGTGGGTTTTCTTTGCCGCCCCACTCTTTCTTTCGGGGGTTTCTGAATTTCTTTGGGGCACAACGCCACCACTTCACACCCAACACCATCGTGTATCTCGCTGCTTATGTGTCTTTGTGTGAGAACTTCTTGGGTTGCCGGCCTCATTAGGGTCTTTTCAAGCACATCTTCATCGGTCGCTCCCAGACGGTGAAGAAGGCCAATCCGAGTGACGAGAGGACACACATGATTCAGATGTGTGGGGGTCTTGGGGTTCAGTTGAGAGGGAAAAGTTCTTTTCCGACCATGATTTTGCCCGACTCCGTCCGTGGGTGGCAGTCAACTTGGTTCTACTGCAAAGACCAGCCGATGCCAGGGTAGTCAACTGGGCTCCCTCCCTTTCCCATGGAACGAGTGAGGAAGCCCTCCTCTTTGAAGGTGGTCCCAAAGGAGAAGGCGCAGGTGAAGGTGCTGGTCGAGCGTGTCGTGCAGCTCATCCGTGATGGGGTGACTGGCATGGACCTCTTGGAGGTCTTCCTCCGACGGCGCATCCAACCGCTCCAAGCTTGAGATCATCCTGTGTGGATGTATTCTGGTACCAAGGACACCACTCGGATCCACCCGGAGGAGATCGACGACGCCACACTGGAGTGGTGGATGGCGAGCATCACAGGAAACAAAGACAATCCCCGAGGAGCCAGGAGGGTCGTTCCACTCGACCAATCGTATGAAGTTGACAAGGTCCAATTCTACATTTCCGACTGCGATTCTGTTTTTTCCATTCTGTCTGTTTGAAATCAACCGACTAACTTTTGTCTTGTTGCTGTCTTCTAGGCCACGACTGAGATGTACTCGATGCCCAATGGGGCGTAGGAGCAAGCCGAAGAGGGAGAGGCGAGTGGAGGTGAAAGTGAGGAGGAGGAGGAGTGGAAACCTGACGGCGGGGGAGAAGAGGTTGAAGATGGCTCGAGCGAGGAGGAGGAGGAAATGGAAGTCGATCCTCCTCGCACAGAAAGGCGATCCAAGCTCGCCCACGACCCTGCAAGGGAGCGCGGCAAAGCGGTTGCGCCCGTTGTGCCATCGACAAAGCGTCCTCGGACGGCCTCTCCGGCGCCGACTGAGAAAGCGCCGAAGCATCCGCGGGCGGAGTCATCAAAGCCACCGAAGGCCTTGCCCAAGATGAAAATGGCCATTCCCACCATCTCCGGGTAACAGCAGGATTTGTGTTCCTCTGTTCAGCTCGAGCGACTTCCGGTCGACTCATCTACTAACCGACTGGTTTCTGAAATATGCAGTGTTGCTACCTCCGAGACCTCCGCCAAGGACGGTGACCAAGAAATGGAAGACACTGTCACCTCCAACCCTAGTATGTTCCCTTGTAGTTTTCGTTTTTGGTCGATTGGATCTTCGTTTACAACTCTGGATTTAACCCGCGGCTCCTCATCACGTCATTGATCTCCCTGATGACGATGACGAGGTGCCACTGAAGGCGAGGAAGAATAGAAAGGCCCCGGCTGGCAAGGCCACTCGGACTATGTCAGCACCTGAGGTATTGGTTCAAGACGGTGGCGACAACACTCGACATTCCATGACCTTCGCTGTGCCGCTGACGAGTGCCCGGCCTTCATCGTCGACTGCTGAACCGCCCTCTCTTTTTGCCACACACCACGTCCGAGAGGACCAAGTGGGTGCTGCTAAGGAGGCTATACGCCAGGTGGTGATTATGATGGAGCAGGTGAAGGCGATCCGGGAAGCTAGCCAAGCAGCTTATGATGCAAGCTCAGCCCTTCAGAGCAATGTCCAGGTTAGTTGGTAACAGCCTGTTCTGTTAGGAGATGTTATCTGAAGTCTTTTCTTTCCGAAAATCTTTTCTTTCCGGAACGCTGAGTGCACCCACTGGGTGTAGTGGGTGTGTTGATTGAGTCTGTAGACTGGTGGGGGCACGCTGAGTGCACCCACTCGGTGTAGTCCCCGAGACTATGGTGGACTACTGGCAGTCGACTGTAGTCTTTGTAGTTGAAATTTCTTCACTCAGTCTGGTCGGACCATGTCGAGTGGAACATTAGAACCTGTGGGGGCATGCTGAGTGCACCCACTGGGTGTAGTCCCCGAGACTATGGTGGACTACTGGCAGTCGACCGTAGTCTGAAGAACTCTCTTTTTTTTGTAGATTATGATAAGACCATAATCTCTTTGTTCCTTTAGGTCGAGTGATCGGATCGAGTCGGTAGAACTAGTGGGGGCATGCTGAGTGCACCCACTGGGTGTAGTCCCCGAGACTACTGTTGAATATTTTGATTTGACTGTAGTCTTAGAAACGTTTACTGTTTTTCTCTTAGTCACTCGGAAGCAACCTCTCTTTGATGTCTGTCGACTGACTCTTTGCAGAAATTTTGCGAGCTCGTGGCCCGTTATACTGAGTTGGAAAACAAGCATATCCAGCTCGACCTTGACTTGAAACTTGTTCAGGAGAACTTTCAGAAGGCGAAGGACGAGGCAACAGGTATGATTGGTGAGAAATTGGCGATTGTTTTTATCTTTCCGCCCGTTATTGATTCTGACCTCCTTGCCATTTTGCAGAAAAAACGAAGGTGGCTCTGAACAAGAAGGACCAGGAACGTGCTGAGGCGCATAAGGCGGCTGTGGACAAGACGAAGCTCGTGGAAGAGAAGCTGGCTTCAGTCGTGTAACACCCACGATGCGGCTATATCTCCCACGTGTCGAAGCATGACTTAGAGGCATAACCGCATTGTGGTTTTGTCACAAGAAGGGTCATCTTCACACAATCCCATGTAATGAACAAGAATGGGATAAAGAGTTGGCTTACAATCGCCACTTCACACAATGAACATATAAATCATACATCATTCAGAGTACACACATATAGTCCGACTACGGATGAAGCCAAAAGAAAAGAAGATAACCCAACTGCTAGATCCCTGATCGTCCCAACTGGGCTCCACTACTGATCATCAAGAAACAAAACATAGCAACAACTAAGATCTTCGTTGAGCTCCCATCTGAGCTCGGTTGCATCACCTGCACTGGTATCATCGGCACCTGCAACTGTTGTGATAGTATCTGGTGAGTCACGAGGACTCAACAATCTCAAAACCCGCGAGATCAAGACTATTTAAGCTTATGGGAAAGGAAGTGGTAATGAGGTGGAGTAGCAGCAGCGACTAAGCATATATGGTGGCTAACATACGCAAATAAGAGCGAGAAGAGAGCAAACGGAATGGTCGTGAAGCTAGCAATGATCAAGAAGTGATCCTGAACTCCTACTTACGTCAAACATAACCCAAAACCGTGTTCACTTCCCGGACTCCGCCGAAAAGAGACCATCACGGCTACACACACGGTTGATGTGTTTTAATTCGGATCTGGTGTCAAGTTATCTACAACCGGACATTAACAAATTCCCATGTGCCTATAACCGCAGGCACGGCTTTCGAAAGATTATACCCTGCAGGGGTGTCCCAACTTAGCCCATGATAAGCTCTCGCGATCAACGAAGGAATAGACCTTCTCCCAGGAAGACCCGATCAGACTCGGAATCCCGGTTTACAAGACATTTCGACAATGGTAAAACAAGACCAGCAAAGCCTCCCGCTGTGCCGAAAAATCCCGATAGGAGCTGCACATATCTCGTTCTCAGGGCACACCGGATTGTCCAAACTTCCGGTAGGCCAGCCCAGAGTTGCCCCTGGTGGCCACCGATGGTTGACAGGTTGGACAAACACTCACGACGAGCACTGGCCCGGGGGGGGGGGGTAAAATAAAGATGACCCTTGAGTCTACAGAACCCAAGGGAAAAAGGCTTAGGTGGCAAATGTTAAAACCAATGTTGGGCCTTGCTGGAGGAGTTTTATTCAAAGCGAACTGTCAAGGGGGTCCCATAAATCACCCAACCACGTAAGGAACGCAAAATCCGGGAACATAACACCGGTATGACGGAAACTAGGGCAGCAAGAGTGGAACAAAACACCAGGCAAAAGGCCGAGTCTTCCACCCTTTACCAAATATATAGATGCATTAATAATATAAGAGATATTGTGATATCCCAATCATAATCCTGTCCATCATGGAGAAATCTTCAACTTCACCTGCATCTAACAATGCTATAAGAGGGGCTGAGCAAAAGCAGTAACATAGCCAAGCAACGGTTTGCTAGGAAGGGTGAAAAAGGTTAGAGGCTGACATGGCAATTTGGGAGGCATGGTAAACAAGTGATAGGTAGCGCAACATAGCGATAGATCGGAGCAACTAGCAAGCAAAGATAGAAGTGATATCGAGGGTAATGGTCATCTTGCCTGAAATCCCGTAAGGAAGAAGAACGAGTCCATGAAGAAGACAAACGAACATAGTCGAACGAATCCTCACAACTCCGGAACGAACCCGAAGCTAACGAGAGAAGCAAACCGGAAAGAAGCAAACAATATGGTAAACACACAAGCAATAAACATGTCATGATGCACAAACAAGTATGATGCATGTCTGGTTTAATGAGGCATGGCATGGCAAAGTGCAACAAACAATACTACAAATTAAGTGGAGCTCAATATGCAACAAGTTTGACGGAACACCACATCAATTATTTAGTTCTCTCTCGTTTAGGAACACAACAATATTAAATGTTATTAAACATGGCAAGGGTGAAGCATAATTAAACTACCTATTTAGGCAAGTTTAAACGAGGCCGGAAACAACAAACAACAATTCCGGAAATCCCCATATGTCATTTAGTAGTTTAAAGCAAACACAATTTTAAGCATTTAAATGTTGTTATCATGATGCGGATGACATATGCAAGTTATATGCAATTTTTTTATGAAAACATTGACATGAGCATGATACGAGGCATTTGTCGCCATGGCGGAAGGAAAAAGGTGCCACGGCGGTGAAACGGAAATGGTGCCACGGCAACATTCCGGTCCCGATAACTCATCAAGATGTCGGTGCGAACGAAAGTGTGGATGTGCAGAACATGCAAAGATGGTGGGGGTGATCCCGGATAATGGGGGTCCCACATGACGGTGGCTAGGCAAAAGAGGGGCATCGCAAGCGACAACTCGATCACGATGCAAACACGAGCACCTCATACAACACATGCATTCGGTCCACGGGTGATCGTCATCTCGGGATTATACCTTTGAAGCGTGCATTTTCAGAGCGGTTCGAGTTCGGAGCGGTGTAGAGGAAGTAGGCGTTCACGGGTCGTCGTGGGAAGTAGTTGTACTCATGTCGTAGTGGAAGTAGAGGTACATGACATCTTGTCAAAATCACGGCAACGGTAGTTGTACACATTTTCGTAGATGCTCAGGTCGACGGTAGTGGTTCACGGACGTCGTGGAAGTAGTCGTTCTCGTTTCGTAGTCGTACATGTCGGCGGTAGTGGAAGTAGTGGTACACGGCGACGGTAGTTGTACACACGTTGTAGTCGAACTTGACGGAACCAAATTTCCTCAAGGGTAGTCGTGGTACTTGGCGATTTTGGAGACGGTAGCAAAGGTACTTGACGTGTCACCATGTAGTCGTCCGTTTGTCGGATAGGATCTTGGCGCATCCAAAGCGAAGCAACACAAAAGGGCCTCAGGTCTCTGTGGTCAACGAACAGAGGCCGCCATGGATGGAGCTGCGAGCAAAGGACGAACAACCTAGGCGAACAGAGGACGGGGAGGCCGGAGGTGGTGGTCGCGAAGGTCGGGGTAGAACTGCGGTGGCGCTGCTGCACCGGTTGACGACGATGGAGTTCCTGCAATGGCGCGCGCGGGGTCGATGGAGAGGGGCTTGGCGGCGAGGACGTCGTCGAGGAGGAGCGAGGTCGCACGAGGGACGGGAAGGTCGCTGCAGCAGCTTGTCGGGGCGGCGGGAGGAGGCACTCGGGAGCCGAAGACGGCGGCCGGGCCTGGCGGCAGAGGCAGGAGGCGGCAAGCCGGCGAGAGGACCGGGCGTAGGGAGCTCCACTCCCTGGCTCGATGCGGAGGAGGCGACGGCGCGGGCCTGCGGGGCTCCGGCGGGAGTCTTGAGGCGCAGGGGCAAAGGCGTGGCCATGGACGACGGCGAGGTAGGTCGAGGGCGGCGGAATCGAGAGGCACGGGATGAGGAAGGGGTGCGAGGGAGGAGATCGAGGGGAGAGTGGCGAGGGGATCAGGCGAAGGGAGGGTTCGGGCGCTGCGGGTGTGGGATCGGGCAAGTGGCGGCGCAGGAGGGAGAGATCGATGGGAGATGCTCGCTAGGGTTAGAGCTGGGGCGCGGCTGGGCCTAGGAGGCTGGTTGGGTCGGCCCAGGTGGAGAAAGAAGTGGCCAGAGGCCTGGCTGGGCTGGCTCTCTCTCACTAAAGAATAATAAAACAGAATAGAGAAAAGAAAGAAAAGAAAGAGAGGTTAGGGGAAAGATTTGCGCATGGGGATAATTTTCCCGGACTCGCAAAAATGAGCTCGATCCAGGAAAAATAGAAAAGAGGCACGAATGCAAGATTTAAATTCAAATTCATTTGAATTTAATTCAAATGGGTTTGAACTAGGACTTGATAAAAGGAAGGTCCAAAAATGTTCGGATTTTTGATGGAGCTCCGGAAAAATGACGAAAGAATTTATGGGCAGAGTTGGAGACCAAGAATTGAGATAACAACGGCATGGGATATTTTGCAAGTGGGTTATGGGTGATTCCGAAATAGTGGAATATTTAATATAGCTCCCTAATATCGGGAGGGTATGTTTTAAAGAGAACCCACCATGTGAGTTCCCTCGGTTTAAATAGATCAAAAGATCTATGCAATTTATTTAGTTGAGTTTTTAAAATTAATGATATCATGGCATGATGACATGATGCAATGCAAAAATAAAAGAGCAAGCCCAAAAGAAACACACGGCGAAACTCGGAATAGCTGGAAGTCTTCTGGAGCGTCGGTCTCGGGGCGTCACAACACTCCACCACTACAAGAGGATCTCGTCCCGAGATCTAGGATGGCACCGGAGAGAAAACGGAAGAGGAAGAGAGGAGGTAAAACTAAGTTGCTTCTTCGACAAAGAGTGAAACCAAAGAACCTTGAGAGGTTGAACAAATTGAAAGAAAGAATACAAAGGAGATGTACGAGATTGCAAACAATCCATTAGAAAAGAGGAACAAGGAACATTACAAGAACTTGAGGGTTGCCAAGACATGAATCCAGAGTTTAATGGACAAGATAGAATTTGAAACCACTCTGGTTGAAACGAGATAAGAATGAATAAGAATGATATAACACCATCTCAAAAGATAAGGTAGGAGAATAGCACTTGAAATGCAAGAAGAAGAATACTTGAACTCCCCAAAACAAAACATGTGTTGAGCACCATGTTTATTTTAGAGTGAAGCTTGGCGGATCTTAACTTCGAGAGAAATCTTCAAGAACAAATGAACAATGAATGGAATCCTTGATGAACCACCATGTTGAGCCTCCATGAAGAACTTCGGTAATAAAAGGATGATTAAACGAAAGGAAAGTTGAAAAACACAAGGTGAAGTCTTGCTGTGATTTAGATGGAGCTTCGCGACGAGATAATGCGGAAAACTTGGAACTCCAGAAAAGAAAAGAGGAAGCATCTCAAACCGAGAAAAATGACATGATGAACAACTCTGGAAAGAAGAAACTAGATCACTTGGATGAAACAATAATAAGAATTACGTTATGCGCATCCTTCACCAATTTAAATTGATGACAAGCAACGGATTTGGCATACTACTTATTCTCGTAGAAAGGATTAAGAGAGATATAGCGCAAACTTGGAAAAACTTGAACAAACCACCGGTACGATTCGGAAAGAACGAATTAATTGATATGATAACAACGAAAGAGAAAATCTTGAACGAACCACCGTAATAATTGAAAATGAAAGTAGTAAAGGCACAATTCGCCGGGAAGAATTTAAAAATGAACGAAGGAACTTGAGGGGATTTAGATACATGAGAACGAAGAGGACATAACTGATTAGAGGATATTTGAACGATGCACCGGTAAGATTTGGAGAACGATAGTTGAAAGCTGAGAATGAATAATTATGACATGATGGCCTTTGGAGGAAAGAAATGGAAACAACTCATGAAATGCTCCGGATGGGTGAAAAGAATTTTCACAATCAAAACAATTATGAAAGGATGGCATCAAGCTAGAACCATGAATCTTGAAGAGAATGGAGCAAGATTTAAGAGAAATCCTTCTTCGGTCTTCAAATGTTGAGGATGATGATGAGAACCACCATGAATTGTTGAGGCACTCCGGAATGACAATTTGAAAGGTTGAACCAACGATGAAAAGAATTTGAAAGATCTTGGAGAAGGAATATGACTGATGATAATTCATTCTTACGTCAAACTTGCAAAAGAATTTGGGAATAGCTCCGGGAAAATTAGAAGAGTCAGGTAAGATCCTGGGAAAAGACCTGTGGGTTAGGGCCCACTCAAAAGGAAAACACCGTTGAACGATTGATAGAAAGGGGGATTGCGTCGGTTGAATTAAATGACTTGAATGAGATAATAATCTCGAAATAGCTTGAATGGATTGATAATGGAGACACAAATTTTCTGAGATATCCTCGGCACTCCGGATATGAACTGGGAGAGGTGAACAATTATGAGATGCCCCGGCATGGGATAGCATTTGAAACGAGGAAAGGATATGATCGACAAAGCTCGAATTGAATCCACCAGAGAAGAAAAGAGAATGAAGAATAATAAACTTGAAGCTCCGTTAGTATCTTCTTGAGAATCACCGGATAAGAACATTGAAAGAAACGAATGAAGAGCCTTCTCACAAATAAAAGGGATACATGATTAAAATATATGAGTCCTTGAAGAAAAGGGTGGGAGGGCGGGGAAAAACAAAGACAACTTGGGATGAACGAAACAAACACCGAGAAAACTTAGAATTGATCTTGTGGATGTTGAAATGATCGGATCCACTCGAAGAGAAGCACGCCGGTTGGAAAAGAATTAACATGACAACCTCAATGATCAAGAAGGATTAGCACTCCCATAGAAATATGAGAACACCATTTAGGAAAGGTATGGATTCAATATTTAACTTCGAAGCAACTCGAATACCACAAATGAAACAACACAAAGGATTTGGCTTGCAGAATAAGCCGGAACAAACATATGATAGAGATTCCATCCGAAGTTTTCGTGGTGGGGCCCACACGGACTCGATTGTATAACACCATCATGTACAAGGCAGTGCACATGACATACGAAGTGTCCCCGAACCAGCATAGCCAAGGGTTCTTTAAGACACAACGAGACCACTGTAAAAACGACCGTGGAAAGGCGGACCACTAGACGTCGAACCCCAATCTCATATCATGCATCTGTCGAAAAGATATTCTAGGAGCTCCCGAAACTTTATGGTTATGCAATCTGGTGTTGGGGATACAGGGTAAGCAATATATATCTCACCCAAAACTAACAATCCCTACATCCAAGCTGTATCCATCCATCAACACATAACCAAGAAAACTCCAGAAATCGTGTACATCAACCTTCGAAAAGCATCCGTTATACGAGTTATGGCAATACTCCCGAACTCCCGCCCCAGTACTGGGTGGCGTCGAGGTTATCTCACCAACAACTGCATAAAAGAGATTTTCGATGTCGGCAAAACTCAGGTATTCCAAAACTGCAACGATAAAATTATGACGATGCCACCTCGGAGCTCAACTCCCCGGGTCAAAGCCACATAATAGACAGGAGGCACCAAGAACAATGTTCTCGTCACAAAACCATCGGAACGATTCCAAGATACCCGCGTGATCCTAAAAAAATTAGTGAAATTTGAGGAGAGAAAAGTCAAAACATCTACCTCAGGAGACCTCACCAAAGTGACGAAGGGACTGAGGAGTAAAAAGAATCCTACTCTCCGATATATATAATCCTAAGACTCAAAACATTTTTGTTCTAGACTCAACAACGCCAGCAAACAATCAAGCAGGGGGCTCCTAAGTCGGGGATGGCTCTGATTACCAACTTGTAACACCCACGATGCGGCTATATCTCCCACGTGTCGAAGCACGACTTGGAGGCATAACCGCATTGTGGTTTGTCGCAAGAAGGGTCATCTTCACACAATCCCATGTAATGAACAAGAATGGGATAAAGAGTTGGCTTACAATCGCCACTTCACACAATGAACATATAAATCATACATCATTCAGAGTACACACATATAGTCCGACTACGGACGAAGCCAAAAGAAAAGAAGATAACCCAACTGCTAGATCCCTGATCGTCCCAACTGGGCTCCACTACTGATCATCAAGAAACAAAACATAGCAACAACTAAAATCTTCGTTGAGCTCCCATCTGAGCTCGGTTGCATCACCTGCACTGGTATCATCGGCACCTGCAACTGTTGTGATAGTATCTGGTGAGTCACGAGGACTCAACAATCTCAAAACCCGCGAGATCAAGACTATTTAAGCTTATGGGAAAGGAAGTGGTAATGAGGTGGAGTAGCAGCAGTGACTAAGCATATATGGTGGCTAACATACGCAAATAAGAGCGAGAAGAGAGCAAACGGAACGGTCGTGAAGCTAGCAATGATCAAGAAGTGATCCTGAACTCCTACTTACGTCAAACATAACCCAAAACCGTGTTCACTTCCCGGACTCCGCCGAAAAGAGACCATCACAGCTACACACATGATTGATGCGTTTTAATTCGGATCTGGTGTCAAGTTATCTACAACCGGACATTAACAAATTCCCATGTGCCTATAACCGCAGGCACGACTTTCGAAAGATTATACCCTGCAGGGGTGTCCCAACTTAGCCCATGATAAGCTCTCGCGATCAACGAAGGAATAGACCTTCTCCCAGGAAGACCCGATCAGACTCGGAATCCCGGTTTACAAGACATTTCGACAATGGTAAAACAAGACCAGCAAAGCCTCCCGCTGTGCCGACAAATCCCGATAGGACCTGCACATATCTCGTTCTCAGGGCACACCGGATTGTCCAAACTTCCGGTAGGCCAGCCCAGAGTTGCCCCTGGTGGCCACCGACGGTTGACAGGTTGGACCAACACTCACGACGGGCACTGGCCCGGGGGGGGGGGTAAAATAAAGATGACCCTTGAGTCTGCAGAACCCAAGGGAAAAAGGCTTAGGTGGCAAATGTTAAAACCAATGTTGGGCCTTGCTGGAGGAGTTTTATTCAAAGCGAACTGTCAAGGGGGTCCCATAAATCACCCAACCACGTAAGGAACGCAAAATCCGAGAACATAACACTGGTATGACGGAAACTAGGGCGGCAAGAGTGGAACAAAACACCAGGCAAAAGGCCGAGTCTTCCACCCTTTACCAAATATATAGATGCATTAATAATATAAGAGATATTGTGATATCCCAATCATAATCATGTCCATCATGGAGCAATCTTCAACTTCACCTGCATCTAACAATGCTATAAGAGGGGCTGAGCAAAAGCAGTAACATAGCCAAGCAACGGTTTGCTAGGAAGGGTGAAAAAGGTTAGAGGCTGACATGGCAATTTGGAAGGCATGGTAAACAAGTGATAGGTAGCGCAACATAGCGATAGATCGGAGCAACTAGCAAGCAAAGATAGAAGTGATATCGAGGGTAATGGTCATCTTGCCTGAAATCCCGCAAGGAAGAAGAACGAGTCCATGAAGAAGACAAACGAACGTAGTCGAACGAATCCTCACAACTCCAGAACGAACCCGAAGCTAACGAGAGAAGCAAACCGGAAAGAAGCAAACAATATGGTAAACACACAAGCAATAAACATGTCATGATGCACAAACAAGTATGATGCATGTCCGGTTTAATGAGGCATGGAATGGCAAAGTGCAACAAACAATACTACAAATTAAGTGGAGCTCAATATGCAACGAGTTGCATATTGACGGAACACCACATCAATTATTTAGTTCTCTCTCGTTTAGGAACACAACAATATTAAATGTTATTAAACATGGCAAGGGTGAAGCATAATTAAACTACCTATTTAGGCAAGTTTAAACAAGGCCGGAAACAACAAACAACAATTCCGGAAATCCCCATATGTCATTTAGTAGTTTAAAGCAAACACAATTTTAAGCATTTAAATGTTGTTATCATGATGCGGATGACATATGCAAGTTATATGCAATTTTTTATGAAAACTTTGACATGAGCATGATACGAGGCATTTGTCGCCATGGCGGAAGGAAAAAGGTGCCACGGCGGTGAAACGGAAATGGTGCCACGGCAACATTCCGGTCCCGATAACTCATCAAGATGTCGGTGCGAACGAAAGTGTGGATGTGCAGAACATGCAAAGATGGTGGGGGTGATCCCGGATACCGGGGGTCCCACATGACGGTGGCTAGGCAAAAGAGGGGCATCGCAAGCGACAACTCGATCACGGTGCAAACACGAGCACCTCATACAACACATGCATTCGGTCCACGGGTGATCGTCATCTCGGGATTATACCTTTGAAGCGTGCATTTTTGAAGCGGTTCGAGTTTGGAGCGGTGTAGAGGAAGTAGGCGTTCACGAGTCGTCGTGGGAAGTAGTTGTACTCGTGTCGTAGTGGAAGTAGAGGTACATGATGTCTTGTCGAAATCACGGCAACGGTAGTTGTACACATTTTCGTAGATGCTCAAGTCGACGGTAGTGGTTCACGGACGTCGTGGAAGTAGTCGTTCTCGTTTCGTAGTCGTACATGTCGGCGGTAGTGGAAGTAGTGGTACACGGCGACGGTAGTTGTACACACGTTGTAGTCGAACTTGACGGAACCAAATGTCCTCAAGGGTAGTCGTGGTACTTGGCGATTTCGGGGACGGCAGCAGAGGTACTTGACGTGTCACCATGTAGTCGTGCGTTTGTCGGATAGGATCTTGGCGCATCCAAAGCGAAGCAACACAAAAGGGCCTCAGGTCTCTGTGGTCAACGAACAGAGGCCGCCATGGATGGAGCTGCGAGCAAAGGACGAACAACCTAGGCGAACAGAGGACGGGGAGGCCGGAGGTGGTGGTCGCGGAGGTCGGGGTAGAACTGCGGTGGCGCTGCTGCACCGGTTGACGACGATGGAGTTCCTGCAATGGCGCGCGCGGGGTCGATGGAGAGGGGCTTGGCGGCGAGGACGTCGTCGAGGAGGAGCGAGGTCGCACGAGGGACGGGAAGGTCGCTGCAGCAGCTTGTCGGGGCGGCGGGAGGAGGCACTCGGGAGCCGAAGACGGCGGCCGGGCCTGGCGGCAGAGGCAGGAGGCGGCAAGCCGGCGAGAGGACCGGGCGTAGGGAGCTCCACTCCCTGGCTCGATGCGGAGGAGGCGACGGCGCGGGCCTGCGGGGCTCCGGCGGGAGTCTTGAGGCGCAGGGGCAAAGGCGTGGCCATGGACGACGGCGAGGTAGGTCGAGGGCGGCGGAATCGAGAGGCACGGGATGAGGAAGGGGTGCGAGGGAGGAGATCGAGGGGAGAGTGGCGAGGGGATCAGGCGAAGGGAGGGTTCGGGCGCTGCGGGTGTGGGATCGGGCAAGTGGCGGCGCAGGAGGGAGAGATCGATGGGAGATGCTCGCTAGGGTTAGAGCTGGGGCGCGGCTGGGCCTAGGAGGCTGGTTGGGTCGGCCCAGGTGGAGAAAGAAGTGGCTAGAGGCCTGGCTGGGCTGGCTCTCTCTCACTAAAGAATAATAAAACAGAATAGAGAAAAGAAAGAAAAGAAAGAGAGGTTAGGGGAAAGATTTGCGCATGGGGATAATTTTCCCGGACTCGCAAAAATGAGCTCGATCCAGGAAAAATAGAAAAGAGGCACGAATGCAAGATTTAAATTCAAATTCATTTGAATTTAATTCAAATGGGTTTGAACTAGGACTTGATAAAAGGAAGGTCCAAAAATGTTCGGATTTTTTATGGAGCTCCGGAAAAATGACGAAAGAATTTATGGGCAGAGTTAGAGACCAAGAATTGAGATAACAACGGCATGGGATATTTTGCAAGTGGGTTATGGGTGATTCCGAAATAGTGGAATATTTAATATAGCTCCCTAATATCGGGAGGGTATGTTTTAAAGAGAACCCACCATGTGAGTTCCCTCGGTTTAAATAGATCAAAAGATCTATGCAATTTATTTAGTTGAGTTTTTAAAATTCATGATATGATGGCATGATGACATGATGCAATGCAAAAATAAAACAGCAAGCCCAAAAGAAACACACGGCGAAACTCGGAATAGCTGGAAGTCTTCTGGAGCGTCGGTCTCGGGGCGTCACAAGTCGGCAAGCTTGAAGAAGAGAACGCCAACCTGAAAGCTGCTCTCGACGCGACCAATAAGGAAGTCAGCCGTCTGAAGAACGACAAGATAGCTCTGAGCGACAAGGCAAGTGAACTGGTGGGGAAGAAGAATGATCTGGAGGCTTATCTAGGAGGGCTTGCCGAGAAGCTGTTCGTCATGCTTGAAGGTAACCTCTCCCGCCCGACTGACTTGTAATCACTGACTTGTCATAGAACTGTATCATAGAACTGTTGGCTTATCTCTGAGTTGTGTTTACAGAATTCTGCCAAAACTTTGAGGAAGAGACCAGTCAAGTGGAGACAGGCCTGGACCCGATCAACTCTCCAGTGAAGGATGAAACCGCCATGAATGTGCTCCGACTGGAGTCTCATGTCGCCGGAATGGTCGACTATCTTGCTCGACTGAAAGTTTCGGTGTCGCGAATCGACACGACACTCTGGCCAAGGGAGATGCTTCAGAACGACCTCGAGTCTTTGATGACTAGACTGAATGAAGTCCCAAGTCGAGTGTGGGAATGGAAGAAGTCTTCTGCCAGGTGCGATGCTGATGTAGCTCTGTCCTTGGTCCGTGTACACTACAAGGATGTCCGAGAGGAAAAGCTGGCGTCTCTCAAGGTGGCCAATACCAAGAAGCATGACTTCCAATCTTTCATGGAGACCTTCATCGCGGCTGCCACCCGAATTGCAGATGGAATCGACCTGGACCAGTTCGTCGCACCTTCCAGTCCTCCATCGGAGGAGTAAAAAACTTTTATGCTTGATGCCTTAAATTTGCCTCGGAATGCCGAGTGGTTATGTAACCGATAAACTTTAACAGGCTTGATGCATGAGCACTTCTGGACCCGTAGGATGCTATCAGAACTTGGCTTTGCCGTTGGATATGTTTGCATTTGTCTTTGAGCGAATCTTGTCTTTCACTTGGAATATACTTTAATGCTTGTGACGCACTCTTGTAGGTAGAGATGGAGCACGGATGGCAGTCGACCTGCGTCCTTGTGGATCGGGATTGAACGCACATTGTATTTGTGCCACAGCTCCAAAGGAGAAGGTAGCAGTCGACCTGCACCTCGTCGTCCTTGCAGAGCGCACTTTGTATTTGTGTCGTAGCTCGAAGGAGAAGGTAGCAGTCGACCTGCACCTCATCGTCCTTGCAGAGCGCACTTTGTATTTGTGCCGTAGCTCGAAGGAGGAGGTAGCAGTCGACCTGCACCTCGTCGTCCTTGCAAAGCGCACGTTGTATTTGTGTCGTAGCTCGAAGGAGGAGGTATCAGTCAACCTGCACCTCATCGTCCTTTCGGATCAGAACGAATTTCGTACTTAGGCGAGTGCTGGACTGCAGCTAAGCCTCCGAGTGAGAGGCATACTCACCACTCGATAGGATTTCAAACGCTTAGGCGAGTACTGGACTGCAGCTAAGCCTCTGAGTGAGAGGCAGACTCGCCACTCGGTAGGATTTCAGACACTTAGGCGAGTCCTGGACTGTAGCTAAGCCCCCGAGTGGGAGGTGTGCTCTCCACTCGGTAGGATTTTAAACACTTAGGCGAGTACTGGACTGCAGCTAAGCCTCCAAGTGAGAGGCAGACTCACCACTCGGTAGGATTTCAGACACTTAGGCGAGTACTGGACTGCAGCTAAGCCCCCGAGTGGGAGGTGTGCTCACCACTCGGTAGGATTTTTATTACTTCTCATTGTATTTGTGACGTAACTCGAAGGAGAAGGTAGCAGTCGACCTGCACCTTGTCGTCCTTGCAGATCGGAACGAATTTCATACTTAGGCGAGTACTGGACTGCATCTAAGCCCCCGAGTGGGAGGTTTGCTCTCCACTCGGTAGGATTTCAAACACTTAGGCGAGTACTGGACTGCAGCTAAGCCCCCGAGTGAGAGGCGGACTCACCACTCGGTAGGATTTCAAATACTTAGGCGAAACCGATTCGCAGCTAAGCCCCCGAGTGGGAGGTTTACTCTCCACTCGGTAGGATTTCAAGTACTTAGGCAAAACGGATTCGCAGCTAAGTCTCCGGGTGAGAGGCTTGCTCGTCACTCGGTAGGAATTTTTTTACAAACTTAGGCGAAACAGATTCGCAGCTAAGCCACCCACTGGGGGATTTCTTACATAGACAAAAGCAGCAACAATTAATGGGAAAATTATAACACTTTTGTCTTTGATAAACAACTACAGGAGTACTTTTATTACATCTCATCCGAGTGAAAACTTAAGTGTAAAAGGGGCGGAGCAGATCCGCATTCCACGCTCGTGGCTCATCGATCTGGCGACCGACGTTGTAAAGACGGTATGCTCCATTGTGGAGAACTTTGGTGACGATGAAGGGACCTTCCCAAGTAGGGGCAAGTTTGTATGGCTTCTGTTGGTCCACTCGGAGGACCAAGTCTCCTTCTTAGAAGGCTCGACTCTTCACGTTTCTGGCATGGAATCGACGCAAGTCTTGCTGATAGATGGTCGATCGGATCATGGCCATCTCTCTTTCTTCTTCCAGAAGGTCGACTGCGTCCTGCCGGGCTTGCTCTGCTTCAACTTCAGAGTAGAGCTCGACTCGTGGTGCATTGTGAAGCAGATCACTCGGCAGAACCGCTTCAGCTTCATAGACCAGAAAGAATGGAGTTCTCCCAGTCGACCGATTTGGAGTTGTCCTCAATCCCCAAAGAACTGATGGAAGTTTGTCGACCCACGTGCATGCTGCGTGTTTGAGATCACGCATCAACCGGGGTTTCAGTCCTTTGAGAATTAGGGCGTTGGCTCTTTCTGCTTGTCCATTCGACTGGGGATGGGCAACTGAAGCGTAGTCGACTCGTGTGCCTTGAGAAGCGCAGAAGGCTTTGAATTGGTCGGAATCGAAGTATGACCCGTTATCAGTGATGATGCTATGTGGAACTCCATATCTGAATATCAACTCTCTAATGAAGCTGATAGCAGTGTCGGCATCAAGATTCTTGATAGGCTTGGCTTCGATCCACTTGGTGAACTTGTCGACTGCCACCAGCACATGGGTGAAGCCGCTCCTGCCGGTCCTCAGTGGTCCAACCATATCTAATCCCCAAACAGCGAAGGGCCAGACGATTGGAATGGTCTTCAGGGCTGAGGCGGGCTTGTGCGACATATTGGAGTAGAACTGACATCCTTCACACTTGTCGACTATCTCTTTTGCCATTTCATTTGCTCTGGGCCAGTAAAAACCCGCTTGGTATGCTTTAGCCACAATAGTCCGGGAGGACGCATGATGGCCACAGGTCCCCGAGTGGATGTCATTAAGAATTATCCGACCCTCTTCGGGCGTTATGCATTTCTGACTGGCTTCAGTCGCGCTTTCTCTGTACAACTATCCCTTCATCACCGTAAAGGCTTTGGATCGACGGACGATCTGTCGAGCCTCTTCTTCATTCTCTAGGAGCTCTTTCCTTAAGATATATGCGATGTAAGGCACTGTCAATTCGGGAGTGATAACCAAAACTTCCATGATCAGGTCGACCACGGCTGGGACCTCGACTTCAGTCGGATCCGTGGCACTTTTTGGCTGCGGGACTTCTTCAGTGAAAGGGTCCTCTTGAACTGACGGTGCATGGATATGTTCCAAAAACACACCACTAGGAATGGCTTCTCTCTTGGAACCTATCTTTGCCAAGTCATCGACTGCTTGATTTTTCAGTCGGGGTATATGATGAAGCTCTAACCCCTCGAATTTCTTCTCCAGCTTTCTTACTGTGTTGCAGTAACCAGTCATGGCTGGGCTTCTGACGTCCCACTCCTTCATCACTTGGTTGACCACCAAATCCGAGTCGCTGTAGACCATGAGGCGACGGACGCCAAGTGAAATGGCCATATGCAACCCATACAAAAGTGCTTCATATCCTTGTCACATCCTAGCTAGTCATGCATTAGAGTGTTGCATCATGTCTATCTTTCTCAACAGAAACTTGAAATGGGGATGACAGAACCCCCAGCCCCCTCTGGAACCAACAAGGGTTTACTAAAAATATTTTCAATGAAACTGAAATGCCCTTCTAAAATGTCCATCATTTTTGCCTTGGTTCAGAACCTCTGCCAAAAGTGGTGCACAATTTTCTAGGTCATCTTAAGGTCTTTGAATTAAATCATAAGTATTTGAGTTTGGGCATTTAAATTATATAAATTATTTTAAAATGCTCAAATAATCCCAAACTAAAATGTTCCATGCTGCATATATTCCAGTTAGTGGCCATGAGCAGTTTGGTGATTTTTGGAGTTGTCTAAGTATTTTTAGAAAGTCCACAAAGTTACAGAATAAATAAAAAAGATAAACAAGAGAGAGAGAGAGAGAGAGGGAACTAACCTGGCAGCCCAACTAGCCAGCCCACCTAGCCGGCCCAGCTCCAGCGAGCTGCTTGCCTTCGCCAGGCAGGCAGGCAGGTGCTCGACGGCGGCACCAGCGCGCGCCACGCAGCTGCCCGCCGCCCTGCTTCCTCCCCTCGCCTCTCTGCCGACCGGTATGAGCTCCACGTCGCGCCCCGAATCCCGTGGACACATCCATTCTCCCCCTGCGCCGTTGCCGCCGCACCAGCTCGTCCCTGACCGCGTCGTCTGCTCCCTCGAGACCGCCATGAGCTCAGCTACCTCTCTCCCCTTGCCTTTCTCGCTCTCGAGCCCCGTAGCGACTGCACGTAGCTCACCCGCACGCACCGCCGCGGAGCTCGTCGCCGACGTGACTCCGGCCACCCACTGGCCACACCACCATGTCCAACGCACTCACCGCACTCGTAGGAACCCGTAGCATCTCACCACACGCCTCGCCGTGCTCCATAGCCTCGGGTTCATCATCACCCGAACTCCGGTGACCGCCAAGCTCATCGCCGGCGCCGTTTCCGGCCACCCCGAGCTCAACCAACACCACCAAGAGTTGCGGCTTGCTCCCAGCTACACGTAGATGCCCTCTGCCGCTCTTTTGGTCGCCGGAATGCACAAAACCACTCTCGCCGCCGCGTTCAGCCTCGCCGGCGGCTAAACGCCGGTGAGTTGACCCCGCTGACCCCTCATTTGACCATGGGTGGGCCCAGTTTGACCCCCCTGGGTCAATGACAGGCGGGGCCCAGCCCTGTTAACTAATCAGGATTAGTTTTAATTAATATTTAGTTAAACTAATTACACTGACACACGGGACCCACTAGTCAGGGTTGACCTGGACTGTTCCATTGACCGCTGACGTCATCCTGACGTAATGCTGACGCAGTAATTTATTTACTGGAATTATTTTTATACAGGAAATTCCAATAAATACCACAAACTTCAAAAAAATCATAGAAATTAATCTGTAACTCCAAATGCAAAGTTTTATATATGAAAACTGATCAGAAAAATCCAATCTATCCATCTGTACTAGTTTCATGCATGTTTATACAAGCTAACCTGATGTTTAGTGCAGAACAAGATAACGCACTTAAAAGGGCCATTTATGTGTTTGAAACTTGAATCTTTGATTCAAAATGGTTCAAACCCATCTGGTCTTAGTTGCATTAGCCCAATGCACTCATTTTGCCATGTCTCATGCATGCATCATATTGTTGCATATTGTTTGGTGATGTTTGTGTATCGGTGCTCTTTGCGGCAGGTTCTGCCTCCGAGGAGAACCATGATTACCCTAACGAAGAACAATATCAGTGCATCGACCCATCAGGCAAGCAACCAACCATTTGATCATATCGATACAATCCCATGTTCTCGCTTCTGCTCTCTTTTACTGCATTAAGACAACGCGTTTCAAACTGCTGTGTGCTACGGTAGTTGAACCCATTTCCTCTGCATGACCTGTCATTGCCACAGTAACTAGATGAACCCCACTAGCATGTGTAGGAGTTGATTGAGCCATATGTATGTGTTGTTCCTACCTTGCTATGCCTGCTATGCTTAGAGTCGTGTCAGGTCTGGTTCATCTGGGTGATGGGCTAGAGTGAAATGATCATGCCGGTAATGAGAGTGATGTGTTGAACACGATTTGGTAAAGGTATCGATGAGAGGCCATGTAGGAGTACATGGTGGGTTGTTCCATTGAACCCGACCTTAAGCACTGAGATCTGTATGTGTGATTTAAGATTCAGCTACTACCATGCATTGGGCCCTAAAATATGACCCTGCTCGACTTCTTATTCACCCTAGTTCTCTGTCCAGGAGTTGCAAGTAGTTTCTGGTGTTTGTAGCTTACTGGAGGCCGTGGACAGCGCTGACCGCGGGGTGGGCTGTGATGCGGTAGGTACGTGGCCGGGTACACGGGCACCCGTTAGGTGTCTTAGAACCCTGTACACATCGTTCGGGGCCGTATGTGGAAACCTCGGCCGGACTCCCTGCGGATGGAACCTGAATAGGCGATAAACCTAGACTAGAGACTTAGGTGTTTAGGTAGGTCGTGGTCTACACCCATGTCGGCTTTCGCTTGAAGTCTGCCGAGCACATGTCGTGTGCAGACGCTAAGTGGTGGAAACATGTATGAAGAAGTACACCCCTGCAGGGTTAACATTATCTATTCGAATAGCCGCGTCCATGGTAAAGGACTACTTGGTTGCCTATACAGTTCATAGACAAGTAAATGGATACTACTAAAATTCTCATGATAAGCGTGAGTGCCGAGGATGGCTCTTCCGTAGGATGACAGAGGTGGATCCTCGGTAGTGTATTGAGTTGGTGTGTAGTGGACTCGTGTGTGCAAAACCATTTCAAGTTGGTGTCTCGTAGGATAGCTTATCCAAGAGTCAAAGCCGGCTTGCTGCAATAACCCCACCAACCCTTCTTGATAATGTGCATGTATGTAGGATCTGATGTAAGTCTTGCTGAGTACCTTTGTACTCATGTTGCTTTAATTTACATTTTTTCAGAAGACTCTGCAACCCCTTCTGACGGGTTCTTCGTAGACGTTGACATCGATGAGTAGACTAAGGCCCAGGTGGTGATCCTGAGCTTGTGAAGGACCATGTAGTATAGCCAGGCTTCCCAAGCCTCTTTTATTTTATTAGTTGTCTGTACTCAGACAAGTTACTTCCGTTGTTGGCTTGTATGCTTGTATGACTTGAATGCTGGGTCGTGTGACCCATACTTGTGTGTATGATATGTATGGCTCTCTGAGCCTTTAAATAAAGTACTTGTGTCATAGAGTCATGTTGTGATGCCTTGTTGTATTTGCACATATCGAGCATATTGTGTGTATGATTGAAATGCTTGGTATGTGTGGGATCTGACTATCTGGTTGTTTATCCTTAGTAGTCTCTCTTACCGGGAAATGTCTCCTAGTGTTTCCACTGAGCCCTGGTAGCTTGCTACTGCTCCGGAACACTTAGGCTGGCCAGCATGTGCCCTTCGTTCCCGTGTCTGTCCCTTCGGGGAAATGTCACGCGATGAATACCGGAGTCCTGTTAGCCCGCTACAGCCCGGTTTACCGGAGTCCTGCTAGCCCGCTACAGCCCGTGGGAATACCGCGCGTGAGGCCGCAAAGTGATATGAGGTGTTACATGCTAGATCGATGTGGCATCGAGTCGGGGTCCTGACAGCGTTGGCATCAGAGCCGGACTGCCTGTAGGTTCTCCAAGCCAAACTGGTCGATGTTGAGTCTAGAAATGCTTTAGTTATATGTAGGGGAATTGATTGTGGGATGGAACGTAAGGCTCTTTTTACTTCTTTTCCTCATGGAATTCTGATCTGAGTCAGTCTATTCTTCCATCGGGGGTTAAGGAATTAGGATCTTTTCTCTCTATCAGGTTCACGTGTTACTAATCAGTAGTACCTTATAGGTTTGATGGATACAAGCCTAGTTCAGTTCTACTACCCCATTATGTTGTTAAGATGGACCCAGAACCTTGATATGATGTTGTTGAGTGTCTATGCAATTCCTTGCAAAATGCCTCAAAATCCTTTTTGAGCATTTACAGCCATTATGCTGTCCAATTTCTGCTAGGAATTCTAATGTCTTGTGGTTATCATGTTCCAGATGGCTTTCCGTTCTCAGAATCAAGTGGTTCGTTTGACTCGATGCCTAGATGTACCCGGCCATACTGCCATGTTGGTCAGGGTAATGACTGAGGCTGGATACCGTTGGTATCCTGAGTACACGGTCGAAGAGCAATTCCGAGACTTTAATCAAAGTCAATATTTTTGCACTGTCAGGATATTTCCATCTTATCCTGGATCTACCGAGCCCCTCCACTGCTCCTATGGACTCGGGGTTACTATTGAGATGGCTGTGCAGGATGCTGCCTACTCTATGATGACCATCATGCGAGTCAGGACTGGCCTATTTCGGGACTCCGATTTCCGATATATGCCAGCTTCACTCCCGGGAGCACAAGGGTATCTCCAGGCTATCTATGCTGACTCCACTCAGGAGGATTCACTGACCCGCACCACTGCACAGTTGCTTGAAGACAAGGACCGTGAAAATCGGGCCTTGAGACTAGAGCTTTTCAATACCCGTGCTGATCATTGGGCCACTTTGACTCGGTTTGCACCGGCTGTGCAAGCGGGATATATGGATATGCGAGATCTCTATCCTGTGAGATCTGCTCTGCCAGACATGATGGATTGGTGTGATGTAGGAGGCATCACCCCACCTCGTGGTCCCCACGGGCCACCGTTTGTTGGTCCAAGACCTCATCCTAGCCCCTATGGTCCACAAGCTCCACGGGACCGACTGTTTTCGGATGATCACGTTGAGCTTCCAGGCTATGGAGGTGACTTCTATGAAGACTACTACGGAGCTGTCCGAATTAGTAGTGGTATCACTAGTATCGTACTAGTTGTATCATCCACTGTCCTGCGTGACTCGTGGGATATGACTTAGCTTGTACCACTTCCGGAGGTGTAGAAAAATAATGTATAGGAGCTTGGAATGCCTCCGATGAGATGTAATCTTCGTCTCACCATAGTAGTACCTTGTTTGGTTTTGTACTAAACCTTGTATGGTGTCTATGACGATGGAATAAAAGAAGCAGTTTATGTATCCACCATGTCATACGGATGATAATCTTACATTCCAAGTTATCCATTACATTCTACATTTCTACGTCAGAATCTTATCATCCTGGACTAAACCATTGTCTTGTTTTCCCTAGGATGGTTAACACCCGCACCAACCCTGCTCCCCCAGAGCAGGCCGAAGGCAGCAGAGTTGGGGAAACAAACCTGCCTCACCCTCCCTCTCTGGCCGAGGTTATGCTGGAAGCCGAGAGAAACAAGCGGGAGACCAACCGTTTGTTGGAACGCATCGAGCAAAACACAGCACATCATCAAAGGAATAACTTGGTGTCACTCAGTGACTTCATCAAGTTACATCCACCCACCTTCCACCACTCTGTCGAGCCCCTCGACGCTGATGACTGGCTTCGCAGTATTACTCACAAGCTATGCTCTGCACTCGTAGCTGAGGCTGACAAGGTCACATTTGCTACATATCATCTTGAAGGCCCTGCCAGTCTCTAGTGGGAGAACTATGGAGCCATGCGCCCAGTGGGCCAGGTCACTACATGGACTGAATTCAGCGAGGCCTTCCATGAACACCACATTCCGGAGGGTCTTATGGACCATAAACATGAGGAGTTCTGCAGTTTCACTCAAGGTCGACTCTCTGTGGATGCATACAGCAGGGAGTTCGGTAACCTAGCACGGTATGCAACTGAGGAAGTTTCCACTGATGCCAAGAAGCAAGCAAGGTTCCGCAAGGGACTTAGCCCTGAGCTTCGCTGTGACCTCCGTCTGCATGAGTGCACATCTTTCCAGAAGCTTGTTAACAAAGCCATCAGTGCTGAGTCTGGTCAGACTGATTATGAGGCAACACGCAAGCATGGCCGTGACATGGGTTCCTCATCCGGTGCTGGTCCTCAGAAGCACCGGGTGTGGGTGCCTAACACCGCCCTGCCACCCAGGTTCCCTCCGAGGCCATCCTATCAGGCGCCTCGCCCAACTCAGCAGTTTGCACCAGCCAAGCCCTATGGTGGTCCAACCAACAATGCTCCTCCACGCACCAGCTCCATGACATGCTTCAAGTGTGGGGAATCGGGTCACTACCTGCGCGAGTGTCCCTAGACCAACCCCAACCAGTCTGGGAAAGCTGTTGGCCGTGGCAAGCCGATAGGGAAAGCTTTCTACACCAAGCCGGCCACCGCTGCACGTGGCCATGTCAACTGTATCTCTGCTGAAGAAGCTCAAGAGGATCCCAACGTTGTTCTCAGTACGCTCCTTGTTAATTGCCACCCGGCATCTATTCTTTTCGATACTGGAGCATCTCATTCATTCATATCCGAAAACTATGCTCGTCTGCATAACACCGCATTCTGCGACATGCCGTCCACGATGGAAATTTCCACTCCTGGTTCTAGATGGCAAACCTCTAGAGTAAGCCATGGAAATGAAATTTAAGTCGACAGACTTGTTTTTCTCGCATCTTTGATAGCTCTCAAATCTTCGGATATTAATATCATCTTGGGTATGGACTGGATGTCAGCCCATCATGCCAAGATTGATTGCTTCTCTAGGACTGTTCAACTCACACATCCTTCGGGAAAGATAGTCAATGTCTTGACCCGAGTAGCCAAGCGACAGCTATATTCTCTTAATGCCAGTCCTTTGCCAGACCTCGAAGACGTTCCGGTAGTCCGTGACTTTCCGGATGTCTTTCTAGAGGAATTTCCAGGTGTTCCACCTGACAGAGATGTCGAGTTCATAATAGATCTCATTCCAGGAACTGTCCCGATTTCTAGAAGACCCTATAAAATGGCACCACTAGAACTAGCCGAGCTTCAACTCGATGAGTCCTTGAAAAAGGGTTTCATCCGTCCTAGTTCGTCTCCATGGGCTTGTCCCGTCCTCTTCGTCAAGAAGAAGGATGGTACGGATCGGATGGTTGTAGATTATCGACCAGTCAACCTGGTCACAATCAAGAACAAGTATCCGCTCCCCAGGATCAACGATCTGTATGATCAGCTCGCTGGATCCTCAATCTTCTCCAAAATGGATTTGAGGTTGGGCTACCATCAAATCAAAATCAGGAACGGGGACATTCCTAAAACGTCCTTTGTTACTCGTTATGGCCAATACGAGTACATCGTCATGTCCTTCGGTTTAACCAACGCTCCAGCCACCTTCTCTCGCTTAATGAACTCAATCTTCATGGAGTATTTGGATAAGTTCGTCGTGGTCTACCTCGATGATATACTCATCTACTCCAAGAACAAGGAAGAACATGCCGAGCATCTAAGGCTAGTGTTGATGAAACTTCGAGAGCATCGCCTTTATGCCAAATTTTCTAAATGCGAATTTTGGTTGCCAGAAGTGACCTATCTAGGACATGTAATTTCTGGTAAGGGTATTTCTGTCAATCCCGAGCGAGTTCAAGCCGTCCTTAATTGGACTCCACCTGAATCGGTCAAGCAAGTTCGGAGTTTCCTTGGCTTAGCGAGCTATTGTCGCCGCTTTGTCGAGAACTTCTCCAAGGTTGCTAAACCTCTAACTGAACTCCTCAAGAAAGATAAAAAGTTCGAGTGGACTCCACAATGTGAGCACAACTTTCAGGAACTGAAAAGACGCCTGACATCTGCTCCCGTACTGGTACCACCAAATTTCTCTAAGGACTTTGTTATCTATTGCGACGCCTCGCGACAAGGACTAGGTTGCATTCTTATGCAAGATCGTCACGTAATTGCTTATGCTTCACGGCAATTGCACCCACATGAGGAGAATTATCCTACTCATGATCTAGAGCTTGCAGCTGTAGTCCATGCACTCAAAACCTGGCGACATTACCTCCTCGGTAATCGTTGCGAAATCTTCACTGATCACCAAAGTCTGAAGTATATATTCACCCAACCGGATTTGAATCTCAGGCAAAGACGTTGGGTCGAGTTGATCACAGATTTCGACTTAGGGATAACTTACACCCCAGGAAAAGCCAATGTCATGGCTGATGCACTAAGCCGTAAATCTTATTGTAACAATCTGATGTTACAACAAAGTCAACCGCTTCTCCATGAGGAATTTCGGAAGCTTAATCTTCACATCGTTCCTCAAGGATTTCTTTCCACCTTGGTGGCGAAACCTACTCTTACGGATCAAATCATCGCTGCCCAAAAACGAGATAAAGGAATATCTAGGATCAAGGAGAACATTGCTAGCGGAGATGCTAAATGTTTCTCTACAAATGATCATGGTGTTGTGTACTTTGAGAACCGTCTAGTGGTTCCCAAAAACCAACAATTACGGCAGTTGATCCTTAAGGAAGCTCATGAATCTCCTCTCACCATTCATCCCGGTAGTACCAAGATGTATCAGGACCTACGCCAGAGGTTCTGGTGGACTAGGATGAAGAGAGACATTGCTCAATTTGTTGCTAGCTGCGACGTCTGTCGTCGTGTAAAAGCAGAGCATCAACGGCCTGCTGGCACCCTTCAACCTTTAGCTATTCCTGAATGGAAATGGGATAAAATTGGTATGGATTTCATCACCGGTTTTCCCAGGACCAAGAGAGGGAATAACGCTATCTTCATCGTTGTCGATCGTCTTTCCAAAGTAGCCCATTTCTTGCCAGTTCGCGAGAGTATAACCGCTAGTCAGCTAGCAGACTTGTATATCTCCCGGATAGTATGCCTCCATGGTGTTCCACTGGAAATTAACCGGATCGAGGAAGTCTCTTCACCTCTCGATTTTGGGAAAGTTTCCAAAATGCTATGGGAACCCGCCGTTCCTTTAGCACTGCTTTTCACCCTCAATCAAGTGGTCAAGTAGAACGTGTCAACCAGATTCTAGAAGACATGCTTCGAGCTTCTGTTATCTCATTCGGAATGGATTGGGAGAAATGCCTTCCATTTGCTGAATTTGCTTATAACAACAGCTATCAATCTAGCTTGGGTAAAGCCCCTTTTGAAGTTCTCTATGGACGAAGGTGTCGAACGCCTCTTAACTGGTCAGAAACCGGGGAAAGACAATTCTTTGGCCCGGATATGATCCAGGAAGCAGAAGAGCAAGTTCGCATTGTTCGTGAAAAGTTGAAAACAGCCCAATCTCGTCAAAAGAGTCAATATGACCGAAAACATAAGGCTATGACTTTTGGGGTTGACGAGAAGGCTTACCTTCGGGTTACTCCTCTGAAGGGAACCCATCGTTTCGGTATCAAAGGCAAATTGGCTCCTCGCTACATTGGACCCTTTCGCATTCTCGCTAAACGAGGAGAAGTTGCCTACCAATTGGAACTACCTCCGCATCTCTCCAGAGTCCACGATGTCTTGCACGTTTCCCAACTCAGGCGTTGCTTCTCGGATCCTATCTGTGGAGTGGACCACGAAACGCTTGATCTTCAAGATAACCTCACGTATCGAGAGTACCCCGTTCGTATCCTCGATCAAGCCGAGCGTACCACTCGACGTCATAATATCAAGTTTCTCAAGGTTCAATGGTCGCACCATTCTGAGAAGGAAGCAACTTGGGAAAGGGAGGATCGTCTTCGACTTGAGTACCCCGCCTTCTTTCCGGAGGAACCTAAATCTCGGGACGAGATTCTTTTGAGTGGGGGTGAGTTGTCACATCCTAGCTAGTCATGCATTAGAGTGTTGCATCATGTCTATCTTTCTCAATAGAAACTTGAAATGGGGATGACAGAACCCCCAGCCCCCTCTGGAACCAACTAGGGTTTACTAAAAATATTTTCGGTGAACCTGAAATGCCCTTCTAAAATGTCCATCATTTTTGCCTTGGTTCAGAACCTCTGCCAAAAGTGGTGCACAATTTTCTAGGTTATCTTAAGGTCTTTGAATTAAATCATAAGTATTTGAGTTTGTGCATTTAAATTATATAAATTATTTTAAAATGCTCAAATAATCCCAAACTAAAATGTTCCATGCTGGATATATTCCAGTTAGTGGCCATGAGCAGTTTGGTGATTTTTGGAGTTGTCTAAGTATTTTTAGAAAGTCCACAAAGTTCCAGAATAAATAAAAAAGATAAACAAGAGAGAGAGAGAGAGGGAACTAACCTGGCAGCCCAACTAGCCAGCCCACCTAGCCGGCCCAGCTCCAGCGAGCTGCTTGCCTTCGCCAGGCAGGCAGGCAGGTGCTCGACGGTGGCACCAGCGCGCGCCACGCAGCTGCCCGCCGCCCTGCTTCCTCCCCTCGCCTCTCTGCCGACCGGTATGAGCTCCACGTCGCGCCCCGAATCCCGTGGACACATCCATTCTCCCCCTGCCTCTCTCCCTCGCTCTCCCATGCCATGGCCGACGCCACCGCAGCCGCACCGTCGTCGTAGTCGCACTCTCCGTCATCCTTGCGCCGTGCCGTCGTGTCCAGGAGCTCCGCCGCCCTCCTCTTCGTCGAGCTAGCCGAGCCCCGAGCGCTCGCTTGCCCCGAGGCCTCTGCTCCGACCTCGCCCGACTCCGCCAACGCCGGAGATCCCCTTCGCCGTCGCCGCCGCACCAACTCGTCCCCGACCGCGCCGTCTACTCCCTCGAGACCGCTGTGAGCTCAGCTACCTCTCCCCCCTTGCCTTTCTCGCTCTCGAGCACCGTAGCGACTGCACGTAGCTCACCTGCACGTGCCGCCGCGGAGCTCGTCGCCGACGTGACTCCGGCCACCCACTGGCCACACCACCATGTCCAACGCACTCACCGCACTCGTAGGAACCCGTAGCATCTCACCACAAGCCTCGCCGTGCTCCGTAGCCTCGGGTTCATCATCACCCGAACTCCGGCGACCGCCAAGCTCATCGTCGGCGCCATTTCTAGCCACCTCGAGCTCAACCAACACCACCAAGAGCTGCGGCTTGCTCCCAGCTACACGTAGATGCCCTCCGCCGCTATTTTGGTCGCCCGAATGCACAAAACCACTCTCGCCGCCGCGTTCGGCCTCGCCGGCGGCTAAACGCCGGTGAGTTGACCCCGCTGACCCCTCGTTTGACCACGGGTGGGCCCAGTTTGACCCCCCTGGGTCAATGACAGGCGGGGCCCAGCCCTGTTAACTAATCAGGATTAGTTTTAATTAATATTTAGTTAAACTAATTACACTGACACACGGGACCCACTAGTCAGGGTTGACCTGGACTGTTCCGTTGACCGCTGACGTCATCCTGACGTAATGCTGACGCAGTAATTTATTTACTAGAATTATTTTTATACAGGAAATTCCAGTAAATACCACAAACTTCAAAAAATCATAGAAATTAATCTGTAACTCCAAATGCAAAGTTTTATATATGAAAAATGATCAGAAAAATCCAATCTATCCATATGTACTGGTTTCATGCATGTTTAAACAAGCTAACCTGATGTTTAGTGCAGAACAAGATAAGGCACTTAAAAGGGCCATTTATGAGTTTGAAACTTGAATCTTTGATTCAAAATGGTTCAAATCCATCTAGTCTTAGTTGCATTAGCCCAATACACTCATTTTGCCATGTCTCATGCATGCATCATATTGTTGCATATTGTTTGGTGATGTTTGTGTATCGGTGCTCTTTGCGGCAGGTTCTGCCTCCGAGGAGAACCACGATTACCCTAACGAAGAACAATATCAGTGCATCGACCCATCAGGCAAGCAACCAACCATTTGATCATATCGATACAATCCCATGTTCTCGCTTCTGCTCTCTTTTATTGCATTAAGACAACGCGTTTCAAACTGCTGTGTGCTACGGTAGTTGAACCCATTTCCTCTGCATGACCTGTCATTGCCACAGTAACTAGATGAAACCCACTAGCATGTGTAGGAGTTGATTGAGCCATATGTATGTGTTGTTCCTACCTTGCTATGTCTGCTATGCTTAGAGTCGTGTCAGGTCTGGTTCATCTGGGAGATGGGCTAGAGTGAAATGATCATGCCGGTAATGAGAGTGATGTGTTGAACACGATTTGGTAAAGGTATCGATGAGAGGCGATGTAGGAGTACATGGTGGGTTGTTTCATTGAAGCCGACCTTAAGCACTGAGATCTGTATGTGTGATTTAAGATTCAGCTACTACCATGCATTGGGCCCTGAAATATGACCCCGCTCGACTTCTTATTCACCCTAGTTCTCTGTCCAGGATTTGCAAGTAGTTTCTGGTGTTTGTAGCTTACTGGAGGCCGTGGACAGCGCTGACCGCAGGGTCGGCTGTGATGCGGTAGGTACGTGGCCGGGTACACGGGCACCCGTTAGGTGTCTCGGAACCCTGTACACATCGTTCGGGGCCGTATGTGGAAACCTCGGCCGGACTCCCTGCGGATGGAACCTGAATAGGCGATAAACCTGGACTAGAGACTTAGGTGTTTAGGTAGGTCGTGGTCTACACCCACGTCAGCTTTCGCTTGAAGTCTGCCGAGCACATGTCGTGTGCAGATGCTAAGTGGTGGAAACATGTATGAAGGAGTGCACCCCTGCAGGGTTAACATTATCTATTCGAATAGCCGCGTCCATGGTAAAGGACTACTTGGTTGCCTATACAGTTCATAGACAAGTAAATGGATACTACTAAAATTCTCAAGATAAGCGTGAGTGCCGAGGATGGCTCTTCCGTAGGATGACGGAGGTGGATCCTCGGTAGTGTATTGAGTTGGTGTGTAGTGGACTCGTGTGCGCAAAACCATTTAAAGTTGGTGTCTCGTAGGATAGCTTAGCCAAGAGTCAAAGCTGGCTTGCTGCAATAACCCCACCAACCCTTCTTGATATTGTGCATGTATGTAGGATCTGATGTAAGTCTTGCTGAGTACCTTTGTACTCATGTTGCTTTAATTTACATTTTTTCAGAAGACTCTGCAACCCCTTCTGATGGGTTCTTCGTAGACATTGACATCGATGAGTAGACTAAGGCCCAGGTGGTGATCCTGAGCTTGTGAGGACCATGTAGTATAGCCAGGCTTCCCAAGCCTCTTTTATTTTATTAGTTGTCTGTACTCAGACAAGTTACTTCCGTTGTTGGCTTGTATGCTTGTATGACTTGAATGCTGGGTCGTGTGACCCGTACTTGTGTGTATGATATGTATGGCTCTCTGAGCCTTTAAATAAAGTACTTGTGTCGTAGAGTCATGTTGTGATGCCTTGTTGTATTTGCACATATCGAGCATATTGTGTGTATGATTGAAATGCTTGGTATGTGTGGGATCTGACTATCTGGTTGTTTATCCTTAGTAGTCTCTCTTACCGGGAAATGTCTCCTAGTGTTTCCACTGAGCCCTGGTAGCTTGCTACTGCTCCGGAACACTTAGGCTGGCCGGCATGTGTCCTTCTTCGTTCCTGTGTCTGTCCCTTCGGGGAAATGTCACGCGATGAATACCGGAGTCCTGTTAGCCCGCTACAGCCCGGTTTACCGGAGTCCTGCTAGCCCAGTGCTACAGCCCGGATTCACTTGCTGATGACCGACACGTTCGATGCTGGGTCATGGATGCCTGTCCCTGTAAGTCTGTGCCACTTTGGGTTTACGACTAGCCATGTCAGCCCGGGCTCCTTACCATATGGATGCTAGCGACACTATCATATAGGTGTGCCAAAAGGCGCACATGGTCCGGGGCAAAGGGTAAGGCGACACCCGTGGGAATACCGTGCGTGAGGCCGCAAAGTGATATGAGGTGTTACATGCTAGATCGATGTGGCATCGAGTCGGGGTCCTGACAATTCTGCTTCATTGTTGGAGGAATCAAAGTGAATCTGGAGTACATATCTGAGCTTATCTCCTCGGGGGGAAACCAACACTACCCCTGCACCGGAACCATTCAGCATCTTAGAGCCATCAAAGAACATGGTCCAATGCTCCGGGTGAACTTGAGTCGGCAGTTGCTGTTCAGTCCACTCGGCGAGGAAATCTGCTATTACTTGGGACTTGATAGCTTTCTTTGCCTCAAATTTGATATCCAGGGGAAGGAGTTCAATCGCCCATTTGGCCACTTGACCAATTGCATCTCTGTTGTGCAGAATCTCTGACAATTGGGCGTCGCTGACGACTGTAATGGTATGGTCAGAGAAGTAGTGAGCAACTTTCTTCGTGGTCATATAAATCCCATATACAAGCTTCTGATAGTGAGGGTATCTTTGCTTTGATGGGGTCAGGACTTCAGAAATATAAAATACTGGGCGCTGAACTTTGAAGGCTTTCCCTTCTTCTTCCCGCTCGACCGTAAGTACTGTACTGATGACTTGTCCCGTGGCTGCAATGTAAAGCAGCAAATGCTCTTTGTTGATCGGGGCAGCAAGCACCGGCTGGGTGGAAAGCAGGGCTTTTAGCTCTGCAAACGCTGCATCAGCTTCAGGAGTCCACTCGAACTTGTCTGACTTCTTTATCAGTCGGTAAAGAGGCAATGCCTTTTCACCGAGACGAGAGATGAATCGACTTAAAGCGGCCAAGCAACCAGTAAGCTTCTGAACATCGTGCACACACACAGGTCTTTTCATTCGGAGTATAGTGCCCACTTTCTATGGGTTTGCATCGATTCCTCGTTCAGAAATGAGAAAACCAAGTAATTTTCTGCCAGGAACTCCGAATGTGCACTTTGATGGATTAAGCTTGATATCATACCTCCTGAGGTTGGCAAATGTTTCAGCGAGGTCAGTCTGCAGGTCGAAACCTTTCCGTGACTTGACCACAATATCATCCATGTATGCTTCCACATTCCGACTGATTTGAGCGAGCAAACATTTCTGAATCATCCTCATAACATGGCTCCGGCATTTTTGAGGCCGAAAGGCATGGTGACATAACAGAAGCACCCGAATGGGGTGATGAAAGTTGTTTTGATCTCATCGGGTCCATACAGACGGATCTGATGGTACCCGGAATAGGCGTCTAAGAAAGACAGTCGCTCACATCCTGCAGTCGAGTCGACTATTTGGTCGATGTGGGGGAGAGGAAAATGATCTTTCAGGCAGGCTCGATTGATATGTTTAAAGTCAATGCACATGCGAAGTGACTTGTCCTTCTTGGGGACCATGACAACATTGGCGAGCCACTCGGAGTGGTAAATTTCTCGGATAAACTCTGCTGCTAACAGCTGAGCCACCTCTTCGCCAATGGCCTTCCTTTTCTGGACGGCGGACCGTCGCAGATGTTCCTGACAGGTTTCGCCTTTGAATTGACTCGCAGACGATGCTCAGCTAGTCCCCTAGGTACACCTGACATGTCAGAAGGTTTCCATGCAAAGATGTCCCAGTTCTCACGGAGGAACTGGATGAGCGCTTCTTCCTATTTGGGGTCGAGTGTTGTGGAGATATTAGTCGGAGCAGCATTGGGGTCGGTCGGGTGGATGTGAACCGGCTTTGTCTCACCGGACGACTGAAACGCTGATTCCGTAGTAGGCTTCTTAGCTCACAACAAATCACTCGGGTCTGCATTTTTCTGGTGTTCCTGCCACTCTTCTGCTACCATCTGAGCATCGGCGATCTTTGAACCTTTCTGAAAGCACTCTTCCTCCTTCTTGCGATTACCAGTGACAGTGATCACACCTTTAGGGCCAGGCATCTTCAATTTGAGGTACACGTAACATGGTCGAGCCATAAAACGTGCATAAGTTGGCCTGCCCAAAATAGCGTGATAGGCACTCTAGAAATCCACAACCTCAAATGTTAACTTTTCTTTGCGGAAATTTTTGGAATCACCAAAAACCACATCAAGAGCAATCTGGCCGAGTTACGCAGCCTTCTTGCCAGGAATGACTCCGTAGAAACTCATGTTGCTTGTACTGAGTCTGGACATCAGAATGCCCATCCCTTTCAGTGTCTCTGCGTATAGTATATTCCAACTACTGCCACCATCCATCAATACTTTAGTCAGTCGAGTGCCTCCGACGATTGGGTCGACCACCAGAGCTTGCCTCCCAGGGGTGGCTATGTGCGTCGGGTGATCAGACTGGTCGAATGTGATGGCCGTCTGAGACCACTTCAGATAGTTGGGTGTCGCTGGAGCAACCATATTCACCTCTCGGTTTATAACTTTCAGTCGACTTTTGCTTTCAACATCAGCAAAAATCATCAGGGTGGAATTGACCTGGGGATATCCATCATCACTATCCTCTTTGTCATCAACCTTGTCCGACTCCTTCTCCTTGTCCTTGGGTTGTTTCCCCTGGAACTGCTGGATCAAGAGCCGACACTGTTGAGTGGTATGTTTCGGGTAAATGAAATTACCCTCCTCATCTTTCTTCGTGTGGATGTGGCACGGCAAACCCATCACGTCGTTTCCTTCTTTATCCTTTACTTTCTTGGGGTTCCAAGGCCCTTTGGGCTTCCCCTTAAATTTTCCCTGCGTCACGACCAAGGCTTCTCCAGGAGCAGCTGGCTTGGCTTTTCGTTTTTGCTCCCGACTGGAGTTACCTCCTCCGGTTTCGTGGGCGACTGACTTGTGCTTGCCACTCCGGAGCTGATCCTCTTCTTCACCATTAGCATACTTGGTGGCTATCTCCATCATTCGACTCAGAGACATGTCTCCGGTTCGGCCGAATTTCAGGTTTAGCTCTTTGTACTTAACGCCTTCCTTGAAGGCACAAACTGCCTGATGATCAGAAACATTCTCTATCGTGTGATGCAGTGTGATCCATCTCTGGATGTAATCTCTCAAAGTCTCATTCGGCTTTTGCACACAAGTTTGCAGCTCTGTCAGCCCTGCTGGTCGCTTGCAAGTTCCCTCAAATGTTCTGACAAACACTCGGGAAAGATCTTCCCAAGTGTAAATGCTGTTGGGTGCTAACTGATTCAGCCATGCTCTGGCCGAGCCCTCCAACATAAGAGGCAGATGCTTCATGGCAACCTCATCATTGCCGCCGCCGATCTGAACAGCCACTCGGTAGTCCTCAAGCCAAGTATCAAGCTTTGGACTCACCAGTGAACTTGCTGACTCCAGTCGCCAACCTAAAGTTGGGAGGAATCACCGCGGCCCTGATGGCTCTACTGAAGCACTCTGGTCCTGAGACGTGCACTCTGCTGCTGGTGGGTACATCTCTGTCGTTACCCTCTCGGTGAGCTCTGTTCTTGTCGACCAGACCTTGAACGATAATGGATCTCGCATCAAAGCCTCGTTCCCTAGGGTCGACTAGAATCCTTCGCCCAACACTGTGCTGGCGTCTATCATCCTGCTGTCGAGGCACGTACGATCCACCCCTTGGGGGGGGGCACTTGATGTTGATCATCGCGATCGAATCGGTGATCATACTACTCACGGTTCTTGTACTGATCGTGCCAGTCTCCATGCCCCTCATGTCTCGGGGGCGATCTGGGGCTGTGAGCCGACTGAACTGTATTTGCAGCCACAGATCTGCTGTGAATCCTATTCCGCGACTGCGATACAGCTGAATTTTGATCTCCTGCTGCCCGGAGTAGATCTCTGATCTGCATCAAACCTCTGCCAGCCTCTGACTGGGAAGGCAGAATTGACTCTGCTATACGGGCCGCAGCTGCTAAATTCTGAATCGGAGTCCGGTATACCTGAGTCGGTGGCGGAAAGAGCTGACGTCGACCGGAGTCCGGAACCCGTTGCCACGCACGCTCGTCGAGTGCTTGTTGAAGGTTCTCCAGTCGAGTGCGCTCGGCCAAGTTGGCCAAGCGCGCGTCTTCTAAGGTGCGAGCCTCAGGGGTTTCTCCAATGATAGGAGTGTGAAGTGCATCCATGTTCCGACAGCGAAGTTCTTCCCTTTGCAGCGAATTGAGAGGCTCGGGGAGGTACTCCTCATGGGCGTGCGACGGATCGCCTCCGCCATCGTCTCCTTCAGCGCCGAGAAAGCCGGGAGGACCGCGTGGTCCATCGACCATCAGCACCTCCGCCGCTGGATCACTGCTGTCGCACTCGGATGCAGTCTCTGTGGAGCCAGTCGATAGGTCGAACAGGCCGTAGAGAGATTCGTCGGGCTCGATTGCCACGACTTGGGGGTGGCCGACTGGCGGGCCACCACGTGCCTCACCCATCGCTGAAGCCTCGACTGACCGGAGCGCTTGGGCCGGCGGGAAACAGGAAGGGAGGATGACACAACGACCGACCGATACTAGGTCGACGGTTGCCGCAGAAGGACGCCGTGGACGCACGCGTGAAAGTGCGTTGCTCCGCGGACTGGGAGCGCGTCGATGTCAAGCGGAGCCTCCTGAAGCCAAGCAGAGTCGTCGGCGACGAACGTGAGCGCGCCGAGACGGATCTCGTGGCCCTCGACCAAAACTCTGCCTGAAACCATGATGAAGGAGATCAGGAAAATTGCAACTTCTCCAATAAGTCGCTAAGACACCTGCCCCAAGGTGGGCGCCAACTGTCGTGGTTCTAAGTCTGATAGTAGTGTAGGGGGGTACTAATGGAGAGGCAAGATCCTAGCTATGGAGTAGTTGTATACACAAGAGATTTACGAGTTCAGGCCCTTCTCGGAGGAAGTAATAGCCCTACGTCTCGGAGCCCGGAGGCGGTCGACTGGATTATATGCGTATGAGTTACAGGGGTGCGAACCCTTTACACTGAGGAGGGGGTGGCTTATATAGGGTTCACCAGACCCCTCCAGCCCTCAGTTATGCAGGGTTTAAAGTACATTAAGACCGGGGGTTACTGGTAACGCCCACATAAAGTGCTATGAAGATCATAAAGGCTACTTAATGACAGACTGTTACATGCAGAGTGACTTTAGATCTCCTGGTCGTCGAGTAGTTAGCTTCATGGTCAAGTGATTAGCTTCATGGTCGAGTGTCCTCGAGTCCGTCGAGTGGAACACCTCTAGGTCGACTGGCAGGTGGTTTCTTCTAGAGATGTCCCTGGGTAGGGTAGTTTGGACAGGTCCATGACCCTACCCTAGGTACATAGCTTCATCACTCGGTTAGTATAAGAAAATAAATCACCACTTAGGTACTGTAATGAACTCATTCTTTATTTATATTGGTGTTAAACCTACTATATTCCAACTTCTCTATGGTTCATACCCTTCGATACTACTCATAGATTCATCAAAATAAGCAAACAACACAATGAAAACAGAATCTGTCAAAAACAGAACAGTCTGTAGTAATCTGTATCAAATTTATACTTCTGAACTCCAAAAATTCTTAAATAAATTGGTGGATGTCGGTGTCAAAACCGGCGGATCTCGGGTAGGGGGTCCCGAACTGTGCGTCTAGGCGGATGGTAACAGGAGACAAGGGACACGATGTTTTTACCCAGGTTCGGGCCCTCTCGATGGAGGTAAAACCCTACTCCTGGTTGATTAATATTGATGATATGGGTAGCACAAGAGTAGATCTACCACGAGATCGGAGTGGCTAAACCCTAGAATCTAGCCTATGGTATGATTGTTCTTCGTCCTATGGACTAAAACTCTCCGGTTTATATAGACACCGAAGAGGGCTAGGGTTACACAGAGTCGGTTACAATGGGAGGAGATCTTCATATCGTATCGCCAAGCTTGCCTTCCACGCCAAGGAAAGTCCCATCCGGACACGGGACGGAGTCTTCAATCTTGTATCTTCATGGTCCGGGAGTCCGGCCAAAGGTCTTAGTCCGGCCATCCGGACACCCCCTAATCCAGGACTCCCTCAGTAGCCCCTGAACCAGGGTTCAATGACGACGAGTCCAGTGGGCAGGTTGTCTTCGGCATTGCAAGGCGGGTTCCTCCTCCGAATATTTCATAGAAGATGTTGAACACCATGGTAGTGTCCGGCTCTGCAAAATAAGTTCCACATTCCCTCGTAGAGAGAATAATATATGTATCAATCAGATCTGCTGACGTATTCTGTGGCGTGACATCATGCCACAGCCAGATTCTTTATTCATTTTATTGTTCCACCCCAGCGCATTTACCGAGGCGGTTTCCTTGGCACGTCTTGTCAAAGCAGAGATCGTGTCCCCTTATTTCGGGATTCTCATCAATACGGGTGTGGGTAACCCAACCGTGACTTAGGTACGACTCCCTAATTGAAAGCGAGTCTCAAACGGTTATGGGGAGGGCTCTTGGTATTCGCTTCCTTTATAAAGGAACCGAGGCCCGGCTTCCTTCTTCTCAAACCAATCAAATTCGCCCCTCGCTTCGAGTTCCAACACCCAAAGCTCTAGTTTTAGGTGCTTCGGATCTTCAAAGATGTCCGGCTCCGACCTACAAGGCCGGTGGATGCCTTCCTCCATTACGGAAGAAGATGTGCGAAAGCTAAGAGATGCCAGGTATCTAACCAATGAAATCTCGCATAGACTGCCTACTCAAGGGCAAGTGGTCCCCGCTCCTCAGCCCGGTGAAAGCGTGGTGTTCGCGTCTCACTTCCTTCGGGAGCTAGGCTTCCCAATCGATCCCTTTGTGAGAGGGCTTATGTATTACTACGGGCTGGAGTTCCACGACCTAGCTCCGGAGCCCATCCTCCAGATCTCATCATTCATTGTCGTGTGCGAGGCCTTCCTCCATATCACCCTCACTTCGGACTGTGGCTAAAAACTTTCAAAGTGGAACCGAAAATGATCGAGGGGCAGCATGCTGAGTGTGGAGGGGCTATAATAAGCAAGATGGACGATGCTCCATGGCCCGAAGGCTCTTTTCAAGAGGAGCTCGGCTTATGGCAACGGGGCTGGTTTTACATCACAGCCCCTAGGGGCACCACATGGGTGGCACCGCCTACTTTTCGCTCGGGTCCCCCACCACGGCTGGCATCATGGGTTAATGAAGGACTTATCTGGGGGCCGTCGAAAGACGTGCCCTTGCTGCAGGGCCGTATTCGAGATCTCCTAGAAAGAGATATCAATCTGACCGTGGTGGCGCAAGTCATGGTGATTCGCCGCACACTGCCCTGCAAACGTCGACCTCTCCGCCTGTGGGAATTCAATCCTGAGGGACCACGGGTCCTACAACACTTCATGGGAATGACGCCCATGGAGATGTACAAATTGTTCTTCGGATCACAAGCAAGGTGTTCGGATCTGACCGAGGACGCTGGTCTGAGCTGCAACCGCCCAGATGCTAAAGTAAGTAGCTCCATATTTGCACATGCCATCCATATTTTTATCAAATCTACCCTTTAGCAGAGTTGCCCTTTGAGCAGGAGTGGATGGCAAAGGCTAAGCTTATGAGGTGTCCAGCCCCCTTGCCCGAGACCGTGCCGAATCCCATGCTGACCAGGATGCTGGAGGTTGCGCCATCGGTGGAGGAAAAAGGGGGGGACCAAGGAGCTACCGCCTCCACGAAGGAGGCCGTCAGGAAGGGAAGAATCGAAAATTCTCCCGACCAGGGAAAGAAAAGGACTGCCTCTAAAGACCCGGAGGTGATAACCTCAAAACGGGGAAATAAATCTTCGTCAGAGGGTTCGGCACCGGTGGACGCTTCAGCCAAATCGCCCCCTAAAGGGGACCCGCTCTCCCCCGAGGCGTAAGTGAGGGGAGGGGTTCCATAATGAATCACATTCATGTTTTATTCCTGAGGAAAATAACCGAAGCATTATCTTGCAGTTCGGATCTCAACCCTTCTCAGCAGAGCTCATCTTCAGGGGATCTTCGTCCAGAGATGATAGAGAGCGAAACGCCTCCCCTTGTTCCCCCGTCCTACGAGGCTGGCGACCCCGAGGTATCGTCCCGGAGGGCTTTTTCAAGTCAGGACCCTGGGAAAGGTCGTCAGGCTAGTCCGGCACCCTCTTGCGCGCCGGCGGAGGTGCTGAAGGATCTGCTTGGTAGGGCGTCCATCTCAGAAGAACACCGTATGTTGATGGATATGGTGATTGGAAGGATTTCATCCGCAGAAAGCGGATTGTACGAAGCTGCCAGGAGTTTACTAACAGGCTTTGAGGTATGTAAAAAGGTGTACCTTTTGGTAGAGCCGCATACTAAATGTGCCATGTATGAATGGTAGCCCCTGAGACTCTGTGTGTCGTCATGAATGACGGCGCACAAAGGATCATAATCCTAGGTATAATATGTCGCTTATTTCATGAAGGTGGCGAGGCGCTCGGTGGCTAGCCGGACTGATGAATCTGCCGAACTAAAGTGGCAACTTGACGTGGCTGATGCCGACATCGCGCTTGTAAATAAGCGGCTAGACGAGGCTCAAGGTATGTTCAAAAGACAGCCAGTAATAGGAGCTTGATGCTCGGGCCTTATATATATATACTTGATGTAGATGGTGCTGCTGCATGGAGAACCTTCGGGCGGAACTTGCCCGAGCCAAGGAGCAAGCAAGGAAAAGTGATGTGGCTGCCGTTAAAGCGTCTGAAGAGCTAAAAGCCGAACAGGCTGCTCACTGCCAAAGCAAGAAGGAAATGGCCGAGATGGCCATAGAATTGAAGGATGCTACCGACCGATGTAGATTGCTTGAGCAAGAAGATAGGGCGGCTAAGAAAGATCTTGAAAAGATCACGGCCGAAGCCAAGGATACTCGCTTTGCCATGAGAGCGATGAAGGAGGAGCTACGTCAGGCCGGAGATATCACGGCTGGAAAGCCTTATATGCTGCGGATGAAATTCGGAGACCCCAAGTATGCTCCCTTAGACCGGCAGTGGAGTTCAGACAACGCTTATCTGGATTTGGCTGCAAGTGCGGCGGACGCGACCGAACACTTCCGCAGCCAAGGTGACCATAAATTGGAAGAGCTTTTTTGGTCGCAGTACCACAATCCAGAGCGCCCACTATCAGTCGCCGACCGTTTAGCCGCCTGGGCGGAGCTGAATAGATTATCCGGACTCGCCATGAAATTTGTTGCGACTCGTCTGTGGCCAGAGAAGCCGGAGCCGAAGAGCTATTTCAGCTTGGTGCGGCAATTTCTTGGTTCGGTGCCGCATGCTGATGCAATGAAGAGGTCGGTGTGCATAGAGGGCGCACAGATGGCTCTTGCCCGTGTCAAGACATACTGGGCAGATATGAAGGCCAGTATTGTTGCGTCCCAAGATTCGGGCGAAGCCGAGTACCTGCCAAGCACTATTTTGGGGAAGTTCTTCCTAGCGCTCGTATAATAGAGTCGCAGTGCTCGAAGGATGCTGTGTTCGAATAGCTTATACGATTTGTAAGACGAATTGTGTTTTATGACAAAAGCTTTTTTATACTTGTGCTTGCAAGAATCATGATACCTCCTGTGCGGCCGTTTAATGTATATATTTGTATATAACCTGAAAGATGGCAGTTGTTGGCTTCAGCCCCCGCGCATAGAATGCGGGGGTGTTCGCAAAAAGGCGTCTGTTCACACTTAATCCAACGTCTTGGTCCTATAAAGGAGGTGGTGGCATGGCGAACTAGGCAACCGGACTATGATGCTTTATCACTTTCACTTAGCCATAGGAGTTTGACAGTGGGACTACTGAATAGCCCCTAAGGGCACCGCGCTCGCCCGAATTCGGGGCGCGCGTGTGCCTGACCGGGAAGTGCCCTTCGTTAATGTGGAGGAATCCTAAAGATTCTGAAAGTCAATGAGTGGTTGACCAGTCTCTCGCTATATCATGACAGTCAGTTTTTGGCTTTCTCTACTGAGGTGTTCACCCGGCCGAACCGGGGCACAATCGCAGTAGTTCTCCTGGTGTCGCGTTAGCCGATATAACGGAATGTAAGGCAGCAGAACATAGGAGCCGGGCAAACCCAACATTTGACCAAAGACATGATTCGGAGCTGATGCATATAGGGCCAAACTCGCGACCCGAACACTCCCTAAGGTGTTCGGTCTTTATGAAGACGGGACGACATAGAGCCCTTCGTAAAAAAAGCCCCTAGTGTCCAGGTATGTGCAAAAAAATTCTGACGTGGCCACATGCCAAGACGCCAGCCTCCTCCTCGGCTATAGAGAAAACTGGGGGATGTTATCAACAAGAGACAGTAAAAAAGGTTTACGCAGGGTCTTAATCTGAAAAGAATCCTTGGAACGGGTCCCTGCTGCACGTCTGCGCCTGTGTCTCCGTCGTGCCGTATCCTGGACGGGCGTAGCACGATGCTCGTCTGCAAAAGAAAGGAACTTAGTAAAAAATAAGCGTGCGAGAAATCTAGATCGAAATAGACAAAATATAGTTGGAGCAAAGTTGGGCCGTATTGTCTCCGGGCGTGAGCACACGGAGCCCCTTGCACTAGGGTATGTGGTAATTTAAGTGTGTTGACGCCGGACTCGTCGAGGCGTGTCCGGGATAGTAGGGCTGGATTTGTGGGCGGCTGCCTAGGCAACCGCACCCCTGCCTGTACTTTGAGGGTCAATTTATGTTCCCTTGTAATGAGATGATGCCCTTTGGACCGGGCATTTTAAGTGTAAGGTATGCGTAGTGCGGTATTGCGTTAAAGCGGGCGAAAGCTTCACGTCCCAGTAGCGTTTGATAGCGACTTATGAATGGGGCGATGTGGAATGTTAGCTTTTCACTTCAGAAGTTGTCGGGTGATCCGAACATGACTTCTAACGTAAGGGAACCCATACTAGGGGTATCCGAACCTGGCGTTACTCCTTGAAAGGAAGTGTTGCCGAGGTGGATTGCGACTGGGTGTACCCCGAGTTTGCGGACTGTGTCCTGATACAACAGGTTCAAGTCGCTATCGCCGTCCATAAGGACGTTTGTAAATTGGAGTCCGTTAATGATTGGATTTAAGACCAAGGCAGTCCAGCCTGCGTTCTGGTCTCCTCTAGAGTAATCCAGATGATCAAAGGTGATTGGTTGTACCAACCAGTGGGGTTGCTCCTCCGGGGCTGGTTGTACGGCACGTGTCGTTGTAGGTGCCATTCTATTCTTCTTTGTCGCATGAAGTAGATTTACTGTCTTGACTTCTTGTGGGAACTTCTTTTGTTCTCCGGTGATCTGCTCGTGGGGTGCATTGTCATCTTCGCTTGGTGTGTTGAGCCCATTGTGTTCGGCGTTGAGCTTGCCGGACTGCTTAAAGACCCAACAATCTCGGTGGGTATGGTTTGCAGGTCTCCCCAGAGTGCTGTGGATTTGACATGTTTTGTCCAAAATTTTGTTGAGGCTGGATAGCTCGTCCCTATCTTCTTTGGGAGGCATCTTTCTCTGATTTTGCCGAGGACTTTTGAATCCGGTGTTTACTGCCGTGCTCATCGGACTTTTGTCCTTTATCCGGCGCGGTTCGTTGTTACGGTGCGGCTTCCCGTTCCCATCTCTGAGTTTGGATGTATTCGGGTCGCTGGTGCTGCTTCTTGCCAACCAGCTATCCTCTCCTGCACAGAAGCGGGTCATGAGGCTTGTTAACGCGGCCATTGTCCGCGGCTTTTCTTGGCCGAGGTGTCTGGCGAGCCATTCGTCTCGGATGCTATGTTTGAAAGTTGCTAGGGCCTTTGCATCCGGACAGTCTACTATCTGATTCTTTTTGATAAGGAATCTGTTCCAGAGCTTCCTCGCTGACTCTCCGGGCTGCTGAGTTATATGGCTCAGATCGTCTGCATCCGGGGGCCGGACATAGGTCCCTTGAAAATTTGCCCGGAAAGCATCCTCAAGCACTGCCCAACTTCCCATGGTGTTCTCGGGAAGGCTTTTAAGCCAATGCCGGGCTGTCCCTTTGAGCTTAAGGGGTAAGTATTTTATGGCATGGAGGTCGTCTCCTCTGGCCATGTGTATGTGGAGGATGTAGTCCTCGATCCAGACTCCAGGGTCTGTTGTTCCGTCGTATGGTTCTATGTTCACTGGCTTGGATCCGGCTGGGAATTCATGATCCAGCACCTCATCAATAAAGCATAGGGGGTGTGCGGCGCCCCTGTATTTAGGCGTGCCGCGATTTTCGGGTATTTTTTGCGTTGCATCACTCATTGGAGCTTGCTTTCTTGGCCTATAAATGGATCTGGTAGGGCCAGTTTTCTGATGCGGATTCTTGGACGGATCGCGTGCTATATTGAGTGCGGCGTCCTTTGACGCGTGAGATTGATCGTAGGGTCGTCTATCCGACCTTGTGGCGTCCTTATTTTTTGACTGTGGGGGCTTTATGGCCTCTTCGTCAAATTCCGGTAGTAGTTTCCGCTTCGGATAGCTCTTTGTGTGGCGACTACTGCCGTACTTGTGTGTGGTATTGAGTACCTTGCCCCATCTGATCCTGAGTGCATCCTCCGCTGTCTTGAGCCTCCGCTTCTGCTTTTTCAGGCTACGTGCAGTGGCGACGAGCCTTTGGTGGAGGTTCTGATGTTCCAGCAATTTGTCTGGTGTGAGGTCGTCCGGGCTATTATCCTTCCCGGGGATTGGTTGTTCGGATTGTCCACCCTGCTTGGACGGATGCTCGACGGCATGTTCATCGTCCATTGAGTCGCCCTGCTCTATGGCTGGGTTTTTGTCGAGGTGGGGCTTGTCCTTGTGCTTACGCCACCGCTTTGATTGTTTCTCGGGGGAGCGATCTCTGGCCGCATCCTTTTGGTCCTCGTAGTCGTTTCTGTTGTGTGTGTCCACCATGTATACATCGTATGATAAGGTGTTTTTCCGGAGCCCTATAGGTGCTGGTTCTTGATCGTCTCCTTTATCGGCGTTCATACCGTTGATATCTTCGGAGTCGAAGTCTAGCATGTCGGTTAAATCGTCGAGAGTGGCTACGAAGTGGGTGGTGGGTGGGCTACAAATTTCTGTGTCATCCGCGTCCCAACCATGTTGGCCGTAGTCCGGCCAGGGCTCTCCTGACAAAGAGAGAGACTTTAACGAATTCAGGATGTTGCCAAAAGGTGAGTGCTGAAAGACATCCGCGGCGGTGAACTCCATGACCGGAGCCCAATCGGGCTTAACCGGGAGAGGTGCGGGATTTACGGAGTCCGGATCGGAGTCCGGCACCTCGGAGTCACGGGCCTCGCAAGGGACTAGGCTGGTATCCGGCTCTATCGCTGTAGAGATTGCAGTTTTCGGGGTGGCGTCTAATCGTCCGTCCCCGACTGGCGTAGTGGGCTCCGAGCTAATGGTCGGAGCGGACACCTGAGCGGCGCTCTGGGCGTTGTCCGATGACAAAGCTAAATCATGCCCATCATGACAGTGCGGCGCGCCCGGTTGTGGCTCGAATCCGTCGAAGATCAAGTCCCCGCGGATGTCGGCCGTGTAGTTCAAGCTTCCAAACCTGACCTGATGGCCAGGGGCGTAGCTCTCGATCTGCTCCAGATGGCCGAACGAGTCAGCCCGCAGTGTGAAGCCGCCGAATACGAAGATCTGTCCGGGGAGAAAAGTCTCATCCCAGACCGCATCGCGGTTGATGAGCGAAGAAGCCATCGGGCCTAAAAGGCAACGACACAGAGGAACTCTCAATGAAAGCACCAATGTCGGTGTCAAAACCGGTGGATCTCGGGTAGGGGGTCCCAAACTGTGCGTCTAGGCGGATGGTAACAGGAGACAAGGGACACGATGTTTTTACCCAGGTTTGGGCCCTCTCGATGGAGGTAAAACCCTACTCCTGCTTGATTAATATTGATGATATGGGTAGTACAAGAGTAGATCTACCACGAGATCGGAGTGGCTAAACCCTAGAAACTAGCCTATGGTATGATTGTTCTTCATCCTACGGACTAAAACTCTCCGGTTTATATAGACACCGGAGAGGGCTAGGGTTACACAGAGTCAATTACAATGGGAGGAGATCTTCATATCGTATCGCCAAGCTTGCCTTCCACGCCAAGGAAAGTCCCATCCGGACACGGGACGGAGTCTTCAATCTTGTATCTTCATAGTCCGGGAGTCCGGCCAAAGGTCTTAGTCCGGCCATCCGGACACCCCCTAATCCAGGACTCCCTCAGTGGACGTGAGGAATTTGTCTGTTAATCATCTGCAAAAGAATCAATTTAAAGGAACTCTTCGGTAAAATTTGACAGCTAATCTCGTGAGCGCAAAGTTTCTGTTTTTTACAACAAGATCACATAAACTTTCACCCAAGTCTTCCCAAAGGTTCTACTTGGCACAAACAGTAACTAAAACTAAAACCACATCTAACCAGAGGCTAGATGAATTATTTATTACTAAACAGGAGCAAAAATTAAAGAACAAAAATAAAGTTGGGTTGCCTCCCAACAAGCGCTATCATTTAATGCCCCTAGCTAGGCATGATGATTTCAATGATGCTCACATAAAAGATAAGAACTGAAACATAACGGGAGCATCATGAAGAATATGACTAGCACATTTAAGTCTAACCCACTTCATATGCATAGGGATTTTGTGAGCAAACAACTTATAGGAACAATAGTCAACTAGCATAGGAAGGAAAAACAAGCATAACTTTAAGATTTTAAGCACATAGAGAGGAAACTTGATATTATTGCAATTCCTACAAGCATATGTTCCTCCCTCATAATAATTTTCAGTAGCATCATGAATGAATTCAACAATATAACCAGCACATAAAGCATTCTTTTCATGATCTACTTGCATAGAAAATTTATTACTCTCCACATAAGCAAATTTCTTCTCATGAATAGTAGTGGGAGTATCATAAGAGACTCGAATACTATAAATTGTTTCCACATTAAAAGAGTAATGTTAAAAAAAAGGGTAATCATAATCATGACAAGTTTTATAAATATAATCATCACTACTTTTTATAGCATAAGTTTCATCACAATATTCATCATAAGTAGCAACTTTGTTCTCATCATAATCAATTGAAACCTCTTCCAAGATAGTGGATTCATCACTAAATAAAGTCACGACCTCTCCAAATCCACTTTCATCAATATAACCATCATAAATAGGAGGCATGCTATCATCACAATAAATTTGCACATCAAAACTTGGGAGGCTAAAAATATCATCTTCATTAAACATAGCATCCCCAAGCTTGGGACAAACATTAATTTCAGCAAATATATTCTCAAACATGTCATTCTCATCAAACATAGCATCCCCAATCTTGGGCCTTTTTATATCATAAGCATAACCACTCTCATCATCAATAGTATGGATAGCACCAATAGTATAGCAATTATCATCATCACAATGAGAAATAGGAGCAACATCATTTGGGAGGGATACCTTTCTACCTTTGCTTCTCCGTCTTTTCTTTTTCTTCTTCACATCATGTGTGGGTTTAACCCTGTTTTTTGAGCTCCTTATTAATGAGATTTGTTGAATAGAAAGCTCCTCCTCGTTACCTGATTCATCATAAGAAATACTAGGGGATATTGGGAGGTCTCTTCCCCTTCATTAGTATTCTTTTCATCTTCTATTTGCTTTCGTTTCTTTATGTAATTGGCAATATAAGGATTTTCAATGCAATTCACCGTACAATACATATAAATTTCCTCTAGATCAATATCAAGGAATTTCTCAAGGTTATATTCTGGAATATGCTTAGTTGCACGTTTCATTTCTTCATAACCCAAAAGCAAACTAAGTTCATTATGACGTGCAAGGGAAATCAAGTCATCACAATTTTTGGACATGATTCGATCATGAAACAATTTACAACGGAGATTTAAATGACCAGTTCATTGCAAAGTTCACAAGTACGGTAAAGAAATTTTAAATTTTCAGCACTCACATCTAGCTTTTCTTGCAACCATTTAGTTTCTAAGTTCTTATGCCTTTTGCAAAATCTATCTTCTCTATTTGGTATGTACTTGCAAGCTCTATGCACTCCACAAAAATTGACATGCTTATAAGAGACATTTTCATCATGACTAGTGCAATCATCATTAGTACTATGGGCATGCAAAGAGTTCATACTAACAACATTGCAATCATGCTCATCATTCAAAGATTTAGTGCCAAACATTTTATAGATTTCTTCTTCTAGCACTTGAGCACAAATTTCCTTTCCATCATTCTTATGAAAGATATTAAAAAGATGAAGCGTATGAGACAAACTCAATTCCATTTTTAGTTTTCTTTTATAGACTAAACTAGTGATAAAACAAGAAACAAAAAGATTCGATTGCAAGATCTAAAGATATACCTTCAAGCACTCACCTCCCCGGCAACGGCGCCAGAAAAGAGTTTGATGTCTACTACACAACCTTCTTCTTGTAGATGTTGTTGGGCCTCCAAGTGCAGAGGTTTGTAGGATAGTAGCAAATTTCCCTCAAGTGGGTGACCTAAGGTTTATCAATCCGTGGGAGGCGTAGGATGAAGATGGTCTCTCTCAAACAACCCTGCAACCAAATAACAAAGAGTCCCTTGTGTCCCCAACACATCCAATACAATGGTAAATTATATAGGTGCACTAGTTCGGCGAAGAGATGGTGAGACAAGTGCAATATGGATGGTAGATATGAGTATTTGTAATCTGAAATTATAAAAACAGCAAGGTAACAAGTGGTAAAAGTGAGCGTAAACGGTATTGCAATGCTAGGAAACAAGGCCTAGGGTTCATACTTTCACTAGTGCAAGTTCTCTCAACAATAATAACATAACCGGATCATATAACTATCCCTCAACATGCAACAAAGAGTCACTCCAAAGTCACTAATAGCGGAGAACAAACGAAGAGATTATTGTAGGGTACGAAACCACCTCAAAGTTACCCTTTCTGATCGATCTATCATAGAGTTCGTACTAGAATAACACCTTAAGACACAAATCAACCAAAACCCTAATGTCACCTAGATATTCCAATGTCACCTCAAGTATCTGTGGGCATGATTATACGATATGCATCACACAATCTCAGATTCATCTATTCAACAAACACAAAGTACTTTAAAGAGTGCCCCAAAGTTTCTACCGGAGAGTCAAGACGAAAACATGTGCCAACCCCTATGCGTAAGTTCATTGAACCCGCAAGTTGATCACCAAAACATACATCAAGTAGATCACGTGAATATCCCATTGTCACCATAGGTAAGCACGACAAGGCATACATCAAGTGTTCTCAAATCCCTAAAGACTCAATCCGATAAGATAACTTCAAAGGAAAAACTCAATCCATTACAAGAGAGTAGATGGGGAGAAACATCATAAGATCCAACTATAATAGCAAAGCTCGCAATACATCAAGATCGTATCACCTCAAGAACACGAGAGAGAGAGAGAGAGAGAGAGATCAAACACATAGCTACTGGTACATACCCTCAGCCCCGAGGGTGAACTACTCCCTCTCGTCATAGAGATCGCCGGGATGATGAAGATGGCCACCGGTGAGGGATCCCCCCTCCGGCAGGGTGCTGGATCAGGGTCCCAATTGGTTTTTGGTGGCTATAGAGGCTTGCGGCGGCGGAACTCCCGATCTAGGTTTCTTTCTGGAGGTTTCAGTATTTATAGGAATTTTTGGTGTAGGTCTCACGTCAGGGGGGGTCTCCGAGCTGTCCACGAGGCAGGGGGCGCGCCCTTGGGGGGGGGGGCTCCACCCTCGTGGGCAGCCCGGGACTCTTCTGGCCCAACTCTTGCACTCCCGGGGCTTCTTTTGGTCCATAAAAATTCGTCAAAAATTGGCACGTCAATTGGACTCCGTCTGGTATTCCTTTTCTGCGAAACTCAAAAACAAGGAAAAAACATAAACTGACACTGGGCTCTAGGTTAATAGGTTAGTCCCAAAAATCATATAAAATAACATATAAATGCATATAAAACATCCTAGATGGATAATATAATAGCATGAATACTTCATAAATTATAGATAAGTTGGAGACGTATCATCCCAGCTCTTATGTTGGCCTCATTGCCAGGAAGAAGATTACCTTATGAGATCCGTGCTAGAAGAGCATTGAGAAGCACCTGTTGTTGTTGCATCATATCCTGACTTCCTTTTCCTTGTAGTCCAACGAGTTCCCCTTGACCAGCTTTTTTCTCTCCCTCCTTCCCTTTTCTCTCCCTCCTTCCCTTTGTTCTTGTTGTTTGCTTGTTCTCCCTCCTCATTTTATCCTCTAGGGATTGGATCTTGCCTTATTTCCTGTCTATCTTGATTTCTCCACTTCTCTCTCCCTCGAGCAATATCTCTCCTCTCCTCCCATGATGCCTGATTTTTGTGGTAGTTCCCTCCTCTTTTCTCTTGTACTGCCACCCATCTTTCTCCCCTCTGTTGAATCGACCACCTCCTCCTCCTCCAAATCTTCCTCCAAACCTATCCATGTCTCTATCTCCCCCCAGCGGCGCACCGTTAAACCCTAGTTTCGGCTCCCCTTCCTCTCTGCCCTTTATATATAGCTCAGGAATGGAGTTTAAGTGGGAGAAGGAGCCTGAAAGCGCATTTTCATATCCTGTTTTCTCCTCACTTGGGCCTAGATGTCCTCTAAATGGTCTCAGATCCATGGCCCAATTCTCCAAAGTGTCATCAGACTCAATTTTTTTATAGGCTGCTTTTTTGTGAGTTTACTGTCAATGACAGTATTGATCTCACAATTAGAAACAACCATGAACATCTAACCCCATCTCAGACCAACAGTTCGGTATATCAATTTTCCTTTCATTTTCTCTATAACCAATCTACCATCCATAATATATCCACTAATTTTAGTTAGGTTATCAAGTTTTCCAACCACTTTTCTTCTGATTTCATCTGAGTCTCCCCTTTTGTGCTTTTGTTTATCCACACTTTTCCTATCATCATCTTTCATCTTTTTCCTATTGCCTTTGCTATGACTAATAGTCATTTTGTTTTGGCATGAATTTAGAAAGTATTTTTGAGATATGGTAATTTTACCTCTTGGATCTGGTGAGTCGTCGTCCTCCTCACCAGACTCCTCCCCGGCCAGCAGCCAGAAGCGGCTGCTGGCGAGGGAGAAGCCTATCCCTCCACCGCAAACCTGGTCACCTCCTGAAGATGCGACGACCTACGCAGAAAACGCGGGGACCTGCACGGGGTGTAGTTATTCTCATTCATCTTCTTCTCCCTCCCCTGCTTTTCCATCGCCCTCTGGTTCGAGCTTGCTCCCAGATATCCTTGTGCCGCATCCGATTCCTCCTTGTTATCTTCGATCTGGATCAGCACCCAGCAAGTCCCTGGGGCAGGGATGGCCATCACAGCTCCCACCACGAACTCCTTTGGTCTGGTCGGGAAGCGGCGACGCGAACGGAATGCCCACCACTTCTGCTTCTGCGCCTGGTTGTCTCCCTCTGTTTCCTCCATGGCCCAGACCAGGGCGGCCAAGGAGCTCACCGGCGCACCATATGGGGTGGTCATCCCGTTTGGGGTGAGATGCTCGTCCTCCTCCAGCGTCAGGTTCCTGAAGACAGATTTCGCCGCCCTCCGCATCTCCTTCCTGGTCGAGAACCAGGAGACAATCTCCTGCGCCCTCTTCAGCTTCGCGTCGTCTCCGCTCGCGAGCTCCACCATGGCGCGCTCCATCTTCATCCTCCAGTCGGCCATCTCCGCCGGAGTCGCTCCTCTCCCGCGCTGGATGTAGATGCGACGGGGGGTGGTGGTTGGGGAATTCTGGCTTCGGGTGTGTCGACTCGCCTTCCGGGGTGGGGAATTTATCCCCCCGGCATTCATGGCGGTCGCTCACCTCAAAATCCACCCCGCCGCTACCAACTTCCAACGCCACCGCGTCTCCAACCCGAGCAACATGACACGGCATCCAAACTACTGAGCTCCATGAAATTTCCTCCCGAGCACGCAATCTCCGGCTGTCAATGATCCTATCATCTTCGTCAAGCAACAGGATCCTCTGAATCTCAACTTGGATAAGGATAGATCCCCTCTGGTAGCATAGTAATCCCGCCGCCAAGAGATTCGGGATGTACAGGACCGACCAACTCTCCTCGCTCCGATCTTCGGCCTCCGGGGGTTCGCCGTCGCGCGAGCTTGCGTCCTCGTGGAGGTCGTCATCCGCCTCGGCGCCTCTCTGATCGCTTTTCTGGTCACCGCTCAGGTTGCGTGTCGCATGAGCCATCTCCAGATGTGTCATATATCAGCTGATCCAAAAATCCCGGCACGGTGGAATGCACGGGCCTGGGCCTAATCTCTAACAGTACTTGCTACCCATAAAGGCCCAGTGAGGGGACACTTTGTAACGAACCAGAGAGGAGGGGATCGGAAGTAGGTGAGGGAGAGCAAGAGAGACTTGGAGAGGAAGAAGAGGATTGCTTCCAGAGGAAGGATTGGGATGAGTTTGACAGTCTGTTACATCACATGCCTTGCCACAGGCGGCTGGCTGGCGCTTTTAACACTCCCTTGCTCTCACTCACGCACACTTACAGATGGGGCCCGATCCTTGCCACGTCACACTGGACAAGTGGCGGACAAGTGGCCAGGTGTGACATTCTCCTCCCCTTGAGATCGAGCTCCGTCTTCAGTGCTGTCGTCTTCATCTTCCCAAATGAGAGCCGTTGGAAAGCGTTGCCGTAAGGTGTCGTAGTCCTCCCATGTCATGGCTGAAGTAGTGCTAGTCCCCCCTTGCACCCTGATCTGGACGACTGGGGCATCGCCCTTCTTCATCATGCGTCGCTCCAGGATGCGCGTGGGTGCCGTGGTCGCCACGGATAGATCAGGCACCCGTGGAAATTCGGCGTACACTGGCGTGTAATCCTGCGTGAACGGCTTCAACTGCGAGACGTGGAAGACCGGGTGCACGCGACTGGATTCCGGCAGGTCGAGCTTGTACGCCATGAGCCCGATTCGCTTGATGACAGTGTAGGGCCCGAAGAACTTGTAGGCAAGTTTGGCGTAGGGTCGACTGACGACAGATTGCTGGACGTAGGGCTGCAGTTTCAGGAGTACCTACTCGCCCACCTGGAACTGGCGCTCGGTGCGATTGCGATCAGCTTGTTTCTTGCAGCGCTTCTGGGCACGCTCCAGCTGGGTGCGTATGTGCGTTGTGTGCGCCGCCCAGTCCAGGTCGTCGCCGGTGGGAGCGTCGCTTGGCCAGGCCGCCATTGCTCCTAGGTTGGTCTCCTTCCCGTACAACGCCTTGAACGGGGTGCAGTTGAGCGATGAGTGGAAGGTCGAGTTGTACCAGAACTCCGCCATGGGTAGCCAGCGACGCCACTTGCCCGGGGTGTCGTGCACCACGCACCGGAGATACATTTCCATGCACTGGTTCACTCGTTCGCTCTGGCCATCGGTCTGCGGGTGGTAGGCGGTGGAGTACAGCAGCTTCGTGCCAGCGCCAGCGAGCAGCTCCCGCCAGAGATTGCTAGTGAAAACCTTGTCACGGTCGGAGACGATCGAGGTGGGCACCCGTGCAGCTTGACCACGTTGTCCCAGAACGCGCGCGCCACCTGCGCCGCGTGGAAGGGGTGACGAAGCAGGATGAAATGGGCGAACTTGGTGAAGCGGTCCACCACGACCATGATCGTGTCAAAGCCTTCCGATGGCGGCAGCCCCTCCACGAAATCCATGGTGAGGTCTTCCCACGGTGCGGATGGAATGGGCGGCGGTGCCAAGAGTCCGGCAGGCTTGGTGTGTTTGTGCTTGGCCTGTTGGCAAGTCACGCACTGCTGCATGAACTCCTCGGTGTCGCGCTTGAGCCCCCGCCATTCAAAGTGCTTGCGCACGCGCTGGTATGTTGCTGTGACGCCGGAGTGGCCGCCGACTGCACTGTTGTGGAGCGCGACGATGAGCTTGGTGCGAAGCGCAGTGTTGGCGCCAATCCACACGCGGCCACTGCGACGGATGACGCCATGGTGAAGTTCGTAGCCGTCGTCGTCGGGGCTGGTGATGGCGAGTTTTTGCAATCGATCTTGGGCGTCCGGGTCGGTAGAATAGGAAGGTAGCACCTCCTGAATCCAAGCCGGCTGGCATGCCGAGAGTGCGGCCAGGTCGAGCTGTTTGCCCACGCGGGACAAGGCGTCGGCCGCCCCGTTGTCGAGTCCACGCTTGTACTGAAAGCGGAACTGCAGCCCGACAAGTTTTGCCATGGCCTTGCGCTGCAGCTCGGTCTCGAGGTGTTGCTCCCCCAGGTCGCAGAGCGACTTGTGGTCAGTGAGGATGTCAAAGGGACCGCACTGCAAGTAGGGGCGCCACTTGTTGATCGCCATCATCACCGCCAAGAACTCCTTCTCGTACGTCGAGAGCTTCTGGTTGCGCACGCCAAGCGCCTTGCTGAAGAACGCGACCGGGTGGCCTTCCTGCACCAGCACGGCCCCGACGCCCGTGTCGCACACATCGGTCTCGATGGAGAACGGCTTGTCGAAGTTGGGCAGAGCAAGCACTGGCATCGTCATCATCGCGATCTTGAGCCGTTCAAAAGCTGCTTGCGCCTGCTCGCTCCAGGCGAAGCCCTTCTTCGTGAGGAGTTGTGTGAGGGGCTTTGCGATGATGCCGTAGTGCGGCACCAACTTCCGATAGTAGCCGGTGAGCCCCAGGAACCCGCGCAGCTCGGCAGCGTTCGTCGGCGTTGGCCACTGCTCCATGGCCTGCGTCTTGTCCTTGTCAGTGGCCACGCCCTCCTTGGAGATGACGTGCCCAAGGTAGTCGATGTGGTCGTAGGAAAAACTGCACTTGCTCTTCTTGACGAATAGTTGGTGCGCCCGCAACAGCTCGAAGACGATCCGGAGGTGCTCGATGTGTTCTTCCATCGTTTCACTGAAGACAAGGATGTTGTCAAGGAAAATGATCACAAATTTGCGCACATACTTACTGAATATGGCGTTCATGAGGCATTGGAAGGTCGCCGGGGCGTTTGTCAGGCCGAATGGCATGACCCTGAACTGGAAATGCCCGTGATGCGTCTTGAACGCGGTCTTGGCCTCGTCCTCTTCGCGCATACGAATTTGGTGGTACCCAGCGCGGAGATCCAGCTTGGAGAAGACTGTTGCGCCCGCGAGTTCATCAAGGAGCTCATTGACGATCGGGAGCGGAAACTTGTTTTCGATCGTGGCATCATTCAGGCGTCGGTAGTCGACGCAGAACCTCCATGTCCCGTCCTTCTTCTTGACCAAGAGGACCGGCGCGGCATACGGGCTGACGCTGTGCGTGATGATGCCGGCGTCGAGCATTTCCTTGACCTAACGCTCGATTTCATCCTTTTGCAGCGGCGAGTAGCGGTACGGGCGAGTATTGGCGGGGACTGCGCCTTCCACCAGGGTGACGACGTGGTCGTACTGGCGATGGGGCGGCAGGCCCTGGGGAGCGGCGAAGACGTCGGCGAATTCCTCCAGGAGATCGACGAGGGGCGTCTGGCTGGCGCACTTGCGCCGTGGTGGCGGTGCGCGCCCACACGTGTCCATCATGGCCATAGCCCAGACGTCATTGCACGCGATCATCTTGCGCAGCTCGTCAGTTTTGATCGCCTTAATGGTGGTGGGCGCCTTGGTGGACGCACCCTGGAGCGTCAACTCTTCGCTGTCGTGGGTGAACTTGACCAACTTGTCTTGCCAGTGGCATGTCATGGGGCTGTGCTGGGCAAGCCAGTCCATGCCCAGGATGCCATCGTACGCGCCAATGTCCAGCTCGCGCATCGGTGTGGTGAACGTGTGCCCTTGCATCCACCATTTGAGCTCGGGGACGATGCGGTTGTAGGAGAGACGGTCACCGTTGGCGACGCGCACGTCCACCCGCGGCATTTCTTCTGTCGCCAACCCGAGACGATCGACGAAGGACTTGTTGACGAAGCTATGACCTGGTTGCCCACCAGGGCGCGCATGCGGATCGTTGTCGCCGAGTCCATGCCGTCCAGCGCGTGCGACGAGAGGAGGCAGCACTCTGGTGCGTCCCCAGCAGGAGCGGGCGGCGGTGCTGCCGGTCCGGGGTTGTCGAGCAGTTGCAGGGCGTGGATGGTGTCGTAGAGAGGACCTCACCGTGGTCCCCTATGCTGATCATGAGTAGCTGGGCGGGCTGCGCGCACCGGTGTCCCGCGAATAAAGGTCGCCGCACTTGAACACACAAGTTATTGGCGTGACGGTAGTCGCGTAACTGGCACTCGCGTGCATAGTCGTCCGTGGGAGCGCGGTTGGGCACGGCCGCCCGTGGCTGGAGTTGCGTCATTGCCGGTGGAGGCCGCCCCGCTGGTGCGATGCGTGGGCGTGCGCGCGTCGTGTCCAGTTCCTCTTCCTGGATGCACGCCAGCACAGATGCCCTGGTGATGCTCGAGGGCGCCTGGAGCCAGACCGGTGCGCGCAGTTCATCCTTCAGGCCCAGGATGAACTGGGTAACGAAGAACTTTGTGTTGATGTTCGGATCGAGCGCGAGCAAGTGGTACATCTGCTCGTCGAACGCCGCACGGTATTCGGCGACAGTGGCGGTCTACCGGAGCTGCAACAGTTTGTGCATGACCACCTCAAACTCATCGGCACCGAACTCCTCCAGCACTGCTGCTGTGAACGAATCCCAGGTGAGGCCGCGGCGTGTTTGACAAAATGCTTGCAGCTAGTGTGCGGCTTGGCCTTCGATGTACAGGGCCGCCTTGGTCACCCACTTGTGCGGCTCGACCTTGTAGAGTTCGAAGTACGCCAGGCATCGATCCAGCCAGAGGTACGGCGCGGCGCCGTCGAATCGAGGAAAATCATGCTTCGGTGGCTTGTGGTAGTCGTTGTCGTGGTAGCCAGATGTAGGAGATGGAATGGCGGCGGGCGCGACAAATCCGCCCTGGGGCGCCACGGGAATCAGCGGAGGACGATAATCGCCCAGGTGCGCGTGGGCGGTCGCCGGGCGGCCCTGTTCGGTGGCCACACGCGGCGAGTGTGGAGGCGGCGGGGGCGGTGGTGGGGGTTGTTGCGGAGCGGCGGTTTGGTGCAGCACGGTGGTGACCGACCCCGACGGCGATGCCGAGCCCTCCACCGTCTTGCGAGTGGCGTCGACGTCGGCCTGCGTCAGATCGATCTGGCGGGCGAGGCCGCGCACGTCCTGCGAGATCTGCGCGTTGAAGGCGGCCTGAATCTCGATCTGCTTGTCGTGGACCGCCTTCTGTTCGTCCATCTTAGCGAGGAGAGACTCGAGCATCTTGGTGATGTTGCTGTTGCCTTCGTCCATGGCGGCCAGCACCTGACGCGTCGCCGCCGAAGCTTTGGAGGGCGCCGTCGCCTTGCTTGGAGGAGATCAAACCCCGCGACGGATTTCGGGTGAGCTTGCCGGAGCAGCACACACCGGTGCGGTGGATGTTACCGATCTGCAACCAGCGCGATTGGAAGAAAAATTTTGGGGCGATTTTGGCTCTGATAACCAACTGTAACGAACCAGAGAGGAGGGGATCGGAAGTAGGTGAGGGAGAGCGAGAGAGACTTGGAGAGGAAGAAGAGGATTGCTTCCAGAGGAAGGATTGGGATGACTTTGACGGTCTGTTACATCACATGCCTTACCACAGGCGGCTGGCTGTCCCTTTTAACACTCCCTTGCTCTCACTCACGCACACTTACAGATAGAGCCCGATCCTTGCCACGTCACACTGGACAAGTGGTGAACAAGTGGCCAGGTGTGACACACTTGCCCACTTGGGCTTCACGGGTTGCTCGAAGAGAAAAGCTGGGATTCGCGGCCTTGGATGCATAATCCAGAAGGCCCCTCAGAGAAAAAATGATCCCTTGGAGACAAGAAAAAAAGGAAAAGGGAAGGAAAAAAATCTGAGCACGCACCGCACAACGCGGGGGTGGGGCAGGGATGAGGTCCCACCCGCAGCCTCTCCACGACATCGCCTCGTTTCCTGTCCCGCAAGAAAGGCAAGCAGAGAGCAAAGGAAAATAAACCAGCGAGCCCCCGTCGCCGTCGAGGCCTCACGCTTCACACCCCCCACCCCACGCGGCCACGCCCCTCCGGGCCAGCTGTTGAAGCGCGGCGGGGACGAAGCAGGAGCGCCGCCGGGTCCCGGACTCCTCCACCTCTCCGAAGCGTAAGCCCTACCACCCTTCCCCCTTCGAATCACTGCCGCGGCTGGACCTCCCCTTTCCTCGATGTGGGTTCTTACCGCTTCCAGATGGCGCTGCCGCTAGTTGTGTCAGAGCCTTCCCCGTGCGCCGCGGGCTTCGTTTCCGGCGTGCGTTTTGGTGCGAGTTTTTTTCGTTACTGATGGGTGCTCTTCCGCTGGTTCCGTGTCGCCCGATTCGAGGGCTTGCAAATGTAGCATCTGGGATTCAAGTAAGGTTTCATTCGCAAAAAGAAAAGAGGGGGGGATTGAAGTAAGGATTGTTGATGCCTAGTTCGTTCGTTCGATTCTGATGGGAGACCCGAATTTCCCCCTCTGATTAATCTGATTTGACTGTACCGACGAATTATAGCCGCTGTAATTTGGAAATTTTGGGTGCTTGTTGATGCAACTTATTATGGAAAGGATCATTTGCGTGGTCGCTCTGCAATGTAGTTTTTGCCGTGGCTAAGATTTAGCTCAATCATATGGCGCAAATGGAGTTTGCTGTCACGGTTGAGACATAGTGATGGGGAGCGTGGTTTTCAGTTAGAGAAACAGTGATGGGTGTACTTTTGTCATGTGCGTGTTGACAATTAGTAATTTCATACACATTGTTTCTCTGCAGTTCAAGTTCAAGTGAGAGTTGTGTTAAGGTTTATCCTCATTCCTTTTAGTCATCATTACCATTTCTCTTGCTTTAATTATGTTTCCAGCTGTTTGATGTCAACTGTTATTTGTAACTGCTGCTCTTCCGCCGGTTCGATTTGGTGTTGCCTTAAGGGTTTATGCAAATATAGCATCTGGGTCGAGTAAGAATTGTTGGTTTATAGTTTGTTTGTCTGATTCTAACTTGAGACCTGAATTTCCCCGCTGATTAAGCTGATTTTGGTTGTGCCGACGAATTATTGTTGCTGTGATTGGGAAATCTGGCAAGCATCGCTTGAGTGGTCGCTTTGCACTGTAATTTTCTTATGTTTGCTCCTTATAAGGTTTGGCACACCCATTTGATGCAAATCCCGGAGTTTGCTGTTATGGTTTGAGACAACAGCATGGATAACAGTTAGAGAGGCAGCCGGCGTCTGTCCTTTATCTTTTGATGTTTGAATACCTATAGTTTGGCTTGTTATGCTGCTCGCTCCAGCGTCTGCTCTGTATCGGTGTTGGTGCTTTGGAATACAAAGCGGGGGGAAACCCTTTTTCGGTAATACCTATAGTTTGCCGAGCTCTTTGGCACCATGAAATTGAAGTTCTCATGATTCAGAATTTTCGGATTTAGCATCCACAGTTATTTTCTAGTCCTACAAGCTTAATGAAGTTTGATATGGTATATGTTGATAACTAGTAGTTTCATACGTTGTTGCTTTGCTGTTGAATTATGGTTTATACTTGGTCATTTAGTCATCGTTAATAGAGTTTGGTAGTAGTCTTGTTTTCTGTTTTAGTTATGTTTATTCTCCAATTTTCATATTAATTGTTTTCATATTTCAGGGCACAGTTTCTTAAGTAGTGCACAATGTCTGGTTGTACAGCAATCTTGCGTCGGTCGTCTCAGAATCTTATGGAGTTATCGATTGGGTCCAAATCTCCTGGCGCTTCTTTGAGGGGGTTCAACAGCTGTGCCAGGGGCAAGGTAAAACCAGGCAATTCAATTATTGGGCAGATGAAAGCAATGGATCGTTTTCCTCCAGCCAATGGTGTGTCAAGGGCTATGATGCCCCTTTCTGCTTATATGGGCACTAATTGGTTGAATACTTCAAGGCCCAGTTTTAATGCATTGCCAGGACCGTTAGGTGTTTCCAGCATCCGCCGTGCATACTCATCAGACACTGGAATTAAGCCTGAAGTCCCAATTGTTCCTCCCACTGAAACTGCTGAGGTTGGTACTGGAGGAACCACTTGGATGGACATTTTTGAAAATGCTCGCAACTCCACCATTGATGCTACGACTGATGCAGGCAAGAAAGTGAAGGAGATGACTGATGCAGTCACACCCCATGTTCAAAGTTTTCTTGAGGCAAATCCAGATCTAGAAAAGGTAGTTGTTCCACTTGGAGGAACATTATGTGGTACCCTTTTGGCCTGGTTTGTCATGCCTATCGTCTTCAAGAGGCTTCATAAGTATGGTTCACAGAACCCGATATCAGCACTTTTGGGGAACTCAGTCAACACCAATGCTTCATATAGCACCAGCCTTTGGAGTGCATTGGAGGATCCTGCAAAATACTTGATCACATTTATGGCATTTTCAGAGATGTGAGTTTCTATTGAACTTACCTTGCACAGCTTTGCCACTGTTTACCATGTTGTGATGTTATTTAAATATTTTCTTATATGTGTTGCCATTTAATCTGGAGTGTCGCCTTTCATTTTGTATCAAAAAATTGATGCAAGTTTAATTGTACTATGGTGGCGTCCGTCTTGTCTCTCTTTTCTGAAAAAAAAGAGAAGCAGCTGCTGCTTTTGAAAAATTCTTAGACTGACCATATTTCTTTAATATTTGAAAGAGAAACTTCCTATCAAAATCAAGGATGCTTGTTGACTTTTTTTTGTTAATGATACAACAGTACACATTCATGATTCATTTATATTCATTAATTGTGTGCATGCTTATGCTAAGTTGTAGCCTGATAAAAAGTGGCATATTATGTTCTGAGATGTTCATGTTTTTTCTTCATTCATCAGGGCTGCAGTGATCGCACCAAGTGTATCACCTTATTTTCCACAAGCTTTGAGGGGTGCATTTGTATTGTCAGTTGTCTGGTTTCTTCATAGGTGGAAAGCAAACTTTATCACTAAAGCTATGGCCAACCAAACTGCCTTAGTTACTGATAGAGCAAGGTTATCAGCTTTTAACCAAGTCTCCTCATTGGGACTGATTGCACTTGGTATAATGGGTCTTGCTGAGGCTTGTGGTGTAGCTGTTCAATCAATATTAACTGTTGGTGGTGTGGGAGGTAATGTTTTGAGGAATAATATGTGATATGCCCATATGATAATGCATTTAGCAATCATTATCTGCACTAAAAAAACATCATTTAATAACCAAAGGTAGCATGTAAAAGTAAGCGCTAAATAACTGTGTGTTCTGTCCTGTGCTTCTTAGATGTGAATAGCTCAGTATCTTCCTTTTTTCTCTCGGAAAGAATCTTTTACTTACATTTTTTTCATCAAAGCCGCATTTTGTTTCCTTGGCCTACCGTGCTGTACAAATTAGTTATCACAAATGAGATGTGGTTGTTTATATATCTTAGAACAATATGACAATAAGGAATGTAGCCGTGTTGGACCTTTCGGTCCTTTCCAATAGCTGCGTAATATGGATCTTCGATAACTCATGTATACTTATGCTATGCATGCTATAATGCAGAAATCTTGTTAGGAAATATTACAGTCTTCAGTAATCTGTGTGTAAATACTACAGCATGCACTATTTCTTCTTCCATGTGAGGACTCCTCATATTTCTAGATTCAGTAGTTAATACTCCGAACAAAACTAAAATCCTTTTTACACTGATGTGCACTGCAGGTGTTGCTACGGCTTTTGCTGCTAGAGATGTCTTGGGCAACGTGTTGAATGGGTTCTCCTTACAATTTTCTAGGCCATTCTCAGTTGGAGAATACATAAAGGTGCCTTATCATATATTTGTATATGTGATTACTGGACATACATTGTTCGAACCATGAGTGTACCATATGTACAACGAAATTTTGTTTACCTGGGACTGCATGTGTAATTGTTTTACTAGTATACATAGATGTTGATATAAATGACAAATGTTTGCCATGTGGTAGGCACTAGTTGGTGCTAGTAAATTGTCAATCCATGACATTTGGTAATATGAGCTCATGATTATCAAATGCCCTAGGAGAATAGAAGATGTTCATCTTAAGCTTAGGATATGTGCTTGATCCATGCCCTGAGGAGAAATAGAGCTCATCTCTTACAGTGTTAAAGCATTGGATTACAAACAACATCTCCAGTAAAGTGATACCAGCTACCTATTCGTGGTAATTGAGAGGCTTTACGAGAGGAGGAAACAAAGTTGACCCGAGACATGAAAACCCACTTTTATAGTTATGACCACCGCGTTTGTTTTGATGAATAAATATACTGTCCCTAAATAATGGTTATGAATGTGTCAAGTATCTCATGTTACTGTTAGATGTGTCCCTGAGGAGTGAGGAGTAAGTGTTTCATCTGTTTATCCTGATGTGAGCCAGATGTTACCTTATTTCTCCTGAAGTTCATGTTTGCAGATAATAATGCATGTTCACAGGCCAATTATTATCTTGTATTGCTTTATAATTGTGTAGCATGTATAGACTCCCTAAGTAAAACATTTTCCTTTGTAGGCTGGGTCAATAGAAGGCACGGTACTCGAAATAGGACTTACTTCAACTTTGATGATGAGTCCAGAAAAGCTTCCTTTCACAGTACCCAACTCTTTGTTCTCAAGTCAGGTACCATCACATCTTCTACTGGATACTATATTCTTAAACAACACATATTACGCCTACATGGTGACATATCACATATGTAATGTGTACCATCTTACCTTTTTTTCATTTTGCTGATCATATCCTGTTTTACTTGGTGCAATGTTTTTTTTGCACGTTTCTTTCTTTATCACTGGATGGTGCGATATCACTCGCTATTATAGGCTGAATTTCCTATAGTTAGCAATTTGTGCTGCAATGTTCTGTCACATGGATTGGTTAAGGCAACTTGAATCAGTATCCACATTTAAATGTATGTATATCAGTATATGGCGCTGGAACCATCTTATGATATTCAACTGCTTGGAATAGTAACACCCTTGATATGTTTACTCAATGCGACAATCTTTAGATACACCATAAAGGCATAAACAACATCCGAAACACCTAGGAAACATGCAAACAAGAATATGTGGTAACCTCGCACATGTATCACATGTAAGAGCAATTATTTTATGATTAGCTATAGTATACTTTTCAGTTATAGCTCAAGCATGACAAATTCAGAACTTAACTTCTACAGTAGTTATCAGTTACACTGCTAAAGCTTACTACTTTCTACTGAAATTTAATTTGTTAGGGTTTTCCTCAGACCACAACATGTGGGGACTTTTCGCACTGAGACTGGATACAGCCTTTTTTGAAGTTCAGGATTTGCTTGAGTTGAACTTTGTACATTTAGCCTCATTGCAGTTGTAATGGACACATGAATTTTGGGGATTGAAATTAACTTTGAATGATGCACTTCTTCTGTATGAAGTTTGGAGTAGGAGAAGTTTGCTCAAATGTTTTTGTTCATTTTATTAGTTAAAATCACCCAGAAAGATGACAAATCATAGAAAGATGACAATGCATGTAAAAAATAATGTTGTTTAAATTTCTTTAGTCAATCATAGGATTATCAGTATCAGGGTTGACCTACCTTCTCTCATGGCATTCTTGAAAAATTGCAGATCATAGTGAATAGATCACGAGCTCAGTGGCGAGTAAGTGTGACCAAGATTCCTATAAGACTTGAGGATATTGAGAAGGTTCCTGCTGTAGCAGAGGAGATCAAGGCTATGTTAAGGTCCAACCCAAAAGTTATCTTGGAAACAGATGCTCCTTACTGCTACCTGTCAAGATTGGAAAGTTCATATGGAGAGCTTGTCATAGGGTGCATCCTCCAAAAAATGGTGCGTTCAATTTATTTCATTCAAAGTTATTATGTTGGATTTCAGTGGCTAATTCTCACAGTAAGGACCAGATAAAACTTAAAAGGTCATATGATAGACACTTGTCTATCATACATGCATTTTTGTCTTTGACATGGGTCAGTGGTCAAGAGTAGCAGAAAACATATGGCTTGAAATTTTATGTATCCCTTTGGGTCGACGCCTTTAGCATAAATTGGTGATCAACGCTTACTACATTGCATTGCATCATATCAATCTCTTCTGTTGAATCCAACTTGTAAGCTGCTGTTATCTGTTGCTGTTCTGGAGTTGTGCTGCAACAAGACTAAGAAATGTGATCCAAAATAATGTCTCATCGAAATGAACATAACACAAAACGATTTTCTGTCAGAGTCTGTCCAGATTAAACAGTTTGATGTTCTACAGTAATGCAAAACGTCTCCCAGAGTTATTCATAGTTTGTAATCATCCACAATCACCACAAGGGCGTAGCCATATAGAACAATGTTTTTGCTGTTCTGTTGCAAGTTTAGAATACTTATCGTCCTTTTTGTTTGGCATGAATCTCTTGCACACTTTCAGAGAAAGGACGAGTTGATATATGCAGAACAGGACATTCTTCTAGGAGCTGCCAGGATTATCAAGTCACATGGCGTTGAATTTGGAAGCACCACGCAGTGCTGCTGATTCTGATGTTTTCTCAAACTCAAGTAGGGTAAGTCAATATTTGGCTGCGCAGCTTACCTGTAATGTGAGCTGCTCATTTTTCAGTCGGTACTATTCTAAGCAAACATGATTGATTGGATGAACCATTTTCACCCCATTGCCTTTAGTAATAGAAGTTTGGCTGCTTATTACAGTTTTGAACAGGCTAGTTTTGTAGGGGGAAAAAATGACAGAGGGAATTGTATCGTTGGCAGGTGAACGTCGTTAGCCTGGAGGAGTACATACGCGGAGGGTTAGAGGAGATTTTGCTTGGTGCGCGTGCGAAGGCAGGGACCTCTTTTGGAACCAAGGTGGGACTTTTGTTGCCTGTCCTCAATTCGGCAAACATACATCATCCGTTGCCGGAGAATATAGTCTTGCGTTACGACATTTTGCTACGTACGCTGATACTACTGCTTAGCGAGTAGTTTACCACGATTCGTCAGTGTTCAGTTGTGGTAACTTGAAACACATGGGGTGGCATGATCCACTGGAGGTCTGCATCAGGGCCCAGGAGTATCCCGTTTGGCCTTGGAACTCTAAATGCTGGAACGTCGACATGCGTGCAAGTGTTGTTTTGATGCATGACTAGGCGTGATAGACACCTTTGTCCTGAATCGGTGTGTCGGGGACCATGTTGACACGCGTCGTTCGGCTTTTATCTCTAGATCTGGCTACTATAGTCCTATGCATGTGCTTGTTAATTTGCTTGTAGTACTCCGTTGAGTACGTCAGAGATTAAGGGTATGTTTGGTTCTTGCCCGTAGCCAATATTGGCTCGCCAATTATTTGGCGAGAGATTCCACCGCCAGGCTTGGCCAAAGATTTAACAAAGGACTCGTTGGCAGCCAAATATATTTGGCAACAAACCAAACAACGTACAATGGATTTTGCGCGACCAATGTTTGGTTGGAACCAAACAGACCCTAAACAAGTCGTCGCTCGATAAAAGAATATATCGCTGCTACTAGTATACGATTGACACTGTAGACTTGTCTAGGGAATCATTAACACAGGAATGGCATAAAATACTCGAGTTAGGCAACGCCTTTCGCTCTCGTTTCTAGGACTAGGATGGAATCGGGAGCGACATGAATCACGGGAGAACGTTGGCGTGTGACCCCCTTTTCATGGCCATGTGCGTGCCGACAAGTGTAAATGGTTTTTGGTTGCGACGGTGTGCCACCTGTTGAATCGGCCTCAGCGAGCATTTATAGCTCTGTTGTTGATGGTTCGGAGGAATGAATGAACGCTCTCCACATCACCTTAAATATGTCTCGGGCGGATGGGCTGGTAGATTTGGTCGTCCCTGTTGCCAGAAAGAATGCCAAGCCCTGTCGCCGGACGTGCTTTGCCGTCTTGCCCGTCACGGCCGAGGCGAGCCACGCCGGCTGCCAGAAACGAAGTAAAAACCGACGCGGGCTGACCCAGTTTCACACACAAACACACGCCCCCGCACCAGAACCGTGCTCCTCCTGTTGGCTGTTGCCATCACACCCCGCGTGGGTGTTGGCCGAACGCCTGGATCTTGCCACCAAAGGCTGAAGCCAAGCTTTCCCCAAGTCCAAATCCCAGTAGCCCCACACGCCTTTTAGCACAGCGAACCCGCCTGCATTCATGCATGCCATGCCACGTCCCCTTCAACTGTTGTGGGGGCAGCAGTGGCACGATGCTGAGGAAGTCCGGCCACAGCTTCGAGTCCTTCTCGTGCCTGGTGATGGCTCGTTCGTGAGGCGCAAAGCAGCAGCACGGTAGGTACACAGGCAGGAGATGACCGAACGAGGAGGCTCTCGTTTGTTATACCTTCCAGCAAGAATACAAGAAGAGAGAAAAAAAATATTGAATCGTCCTACAGTGTTCTCCTAACAGGCTAGGCTAGACCTAGAGTACTTGGCTGAACTCGCCGTCCCTGCACACGCCCACGTCGATGGTCATCGTCTTCTTCCCCTCCTTCCCCACCTTCGGCGACGACAGCACCCTACAGCAGTTCCTCCTCGGTGACTGCACAACATCCATGTGAGCCATACATCAGTAAACAAACTTGCCAAAGGCAATATAAGTAATGTTTCCACACACATCATTAATCCTTTATTTAAAGGTATACCAACATTCGCTCAGGCAGTCAACCAAACCTAGTACGCAATTACCAGTTGATACGCTTCTCCTACCATTGCTGGAATTTTTAACTATCTTGTGTTGCAATTGTATTTTGGACAGTTAAGCGTATGTATACTCCTTTTTAATCAGCAATTGGGCCATTTGTATATTAGTAGTATATGCTGAAAAAGGAATTGAGTTAAGGGAAGGAGCGAAGGGGATTACCCGGTCCCATATCCCGGGGTCGGGCCTCTTGAGCACGACGATGTGGTCGAGATGCGCGTCCGGGTCGGTGATGTTCCAACGGCACGCGGGCCGCGTCTCGTTCGCGGGGCGCCACCGCTCGTACCGCGTCACCGTTGTCTCCCCGCCGCGGGCGGCCTCCGCGCTGCGCGCCGACGACAGGTAGTACACGGCCGGCTTGTGGCACGGCGTGCGCGCCAGGGGCCGCGTGTTGAACGCGTACGCCGTGTAGTCGGCGCGCCGGTACCAGTTGAGGAACGTCCGCGCCGGCATCTCCATCTCCCGCGGCGAGGTCACCCCCCTCGACACCAGCACGGCGAACCCCCACGCCACCGACACCGTCCACCGGTTCGCCCCGTCGTAGCAGATGGACTGCTGCATTATCCCCGCCGGGTCCAGCTTCACGGGCCCGCTGAACAGCCTCCGCACCGCCGCAGGGCGCGCGGGCGCGTTGGGGAACAGCGGCTGCACGACGTCCAGGTGGTGCAGCGTCACGATCGGCGCCACCGGGTGCGCCGCGAGGAGGCCCAGGAGGTCCCCGTAGACGTCGTACTGGTGGAACCCCGGGTGCTTGGTCAGCGGCACCCCCAGCTCCGCCATGCACGCCTGGATCCGGTCGTCGCTGCCGTAGAGCGCCGGGTAGCGGCTGATGCAGCCGTCCTGAATCCGCGCGAGCGCCTCCGCCAGCGGCCTGCTGATGGCGAACCCGCCGCCGCCGTACGCCATCCCGTAGGAGAAGTAGATGTTCTGCAGGTGGCTCTCGGAGAGGGAGCCGATGTAGTAGGGCTGGCGGTGGTCGAACTTGTTGAGGACGGTGAGCAGGTTGTCGGGGAAGAAGACGGTGTCGTCGTCGCCCATGACGAACCAGCGCACGCCGGGGAGGCCGAGGCGGAAGGTCTCGGAGACGATGCGGGAGATGCGGATGGCGGAGCGGTGGCCGCGGCGGTGCATGTAGGGGAAGGCGGAGGTGTCGGAGGAGATCTTGATGGCCGGGAGCCCCGTCCGCGCCGTGGACATGTTGGACTCCCGCACCTCGCGGTCCAGCCAGACGTAGCCGCGCATGGCGCCGCGCGGGCGCCACCACACCTTGATGTACTCCTTGCGCTTGTCCCAGAACCGCGACGAGGCCGCGATGCCGAACACCACGTGCTGCAGCGTCGTGGCCGTGGACGCCGCCGCCGCCGCGGGGGCGGCCTTATTGTCGACCACCGCCGCGGCGGTGCGGTTGGTGGAGACGCGGGAGGAGACCGCGGTGGGGTCCGGCGGGCAGGAGGCGGCGGACGAGGAGGCGGCGGAGGCGAGGAGGAGGTGGAGCGTGTAGAAGAAATAGAGGGCGGTGAGGGGGAGGAGGAGCAGGAGGAGGAAGCGGAGGAAGGAGCCGGTGGCGGACTCCTTGCCGCCGCCGCTGCCCCCCTTCATTCCTGGCGCCGTGGCTGCTCCGCGCCGCCGCCGCCGCCGGGCCCGACCTCGCAATGCCTCGTCCTTGGCGGGGACTGGGGTATGCTGACCGACTGGTATCGGGAGTGGGGTTCTGGCGAGTGAGATTTGGGAGATTTACATGGGCGGGTCGCGTGGGCAGCAGCCACGGGAGTGTGCCAGGTCGCCCATCCCCTCCGCGTGTTGCTCTGCTTCTGGTTCTCAATCTCACTCTCTTCGCTTGTTCTAGCGTAGCGGCTTGGACTGGGATTGAGTGGGGTTTTCGGGTGCGGTGGGGTGGGTGGGGCGGCACCTTTTTGAGGTTTCTCCCGTGCCGGTGCTGCTGGTGCGCTGCCTCCATTGTCCCGTCGCTAATCAAGTTCACATTTATTTTCAACTAAAAAAAGTTCACATTTATTTATTCCCCACCAAAAAGCCTATTTATTTATTTTATGGCAAGGTGCTGCCTGGGGATGGATGATTACTTGCTGTGATGACGCTGGCTTCTTTTACGGAAACGTGGGAGGTTCTTCAATTGATTTGGAGATTTCGGTCCGCCGGAATAGTTGATTAGATTTCGGGCTGGAGATATGCAGATCAGGGAGGCGCATTGATGCACCGGCTATGTTTGTGTTAGAGCATCTCCAAGGGCCGCGCTAAACTAGCGCCGCGCCGTAAAATTAAACGTTTTTTCGCGCGCAATCGGTATAGTTGCTTCAGCGGGCGCGCAAAAATAGGGCGCGCGGCATATGTAGTTCAGCACGCTGGCCGAAACGCAATCGCGCGCCGCTTATTTGCTGCGCCCGCTCCCGCGCGCTGGACTCTCGCGCGCTCGCTCTCCAACTTCCATCCCCATCCACCCGCGCCGTCGCTGCCGCCTGCGCCCCCCGGCGATCGTTCCGGCGCTTTCCCGGCTATTCCCGCGCCGCCGCGGCTTCTCCGCCCCCCCTCTAGTGCCGCCGGCCTTCGCGCGCGTCCGTCCTCCGACGAACAGCGCCCGAGAGCTTGCTGCCGCTCGGCGCCCGCAAGGTGTTCGACAAAATGCCTATAAGGTATGTATTGCTCAAACTTCATGAATTTGGTGCATGTTGATTGTAGTTTTTATAGCATAGTATTGAACATTGTAGATGAGTTCGTCGTATGATTCTTCCGAAGAAGAATTTGATATGGAAGAGAAGGAGGATCTTGCAATGATCCTAGCTATGCATATCAATAAAAAAACGAAGCACGGTGGTTCGTGTAACGCCCTCGATGCGGCTATAGCTCCCACGTGTCGAGGCACGACTTAGAGGCATAACCGCATTGAAAGCAATGTCGCAAGTCAGGCAATCATTACAACATCCCATGTAATACATAATAAAAGGGGGAGATAACATAGTTGGCTTACACTCGCCACGTCACATCAGAGTACATAAATAACATCCATCAAACAAACACTCATGGCCCGACTACGGCGCCAAAATAGAAAAGACCCCCAACATGCGACAAGGTCCTGAATCGATAACCCCAACTAGGCACCACTACTGATCATCGGGAAAGGAAACATAGTATCGCTGAGAGTCCTCGTCGAACTCCCACTGAAGCTCGTAATCGTCAACTGGAGCAGAAACGCCTGGACCTGCATCTGGAGTTGTAGTATCTGTGAGCCACAGGGACTCAGCAATCTCACACCCACGCGATCAAAACTATTTAAGCTCATAGGAATGGATAAGGCAGATATAGGTGGAGCTGCAGCAAGCGACTAACATATGTGGTGGCTAACTTATACGCAAAAGAGAGCGAGAAGAGAAGGCGAAGCACGAGCGAGAAGCTAAAGGAACATCCTGCGCAAGCATAACTCCAACACCGTGTCCACTTCCCGGACTCCGCCGAGAAGGGGCCATCACGGTAACACACACGGTTGATTCATTTTAATTAAGTTTAGTTCAAGTCATCTACAACCGGACGTTAACAAATTCCCATCCGCCCATAACCGCGGGCACGGCTTTTGAAAGATCAAACCCTGCAGGGGGGGTCCCAACTTAGCCCATAACAAGCTCTCACGGTCAACGAAGGAATAGACCTCCACCCAAGACACACAGATCAGACTCGGTATCTTGGTACAACAAGATGATTCGACAGGTTAAAACAAGACCAGCAACACCGCCCGAATGTGCCGACAAATCCCGATAGGAGCTGCACATATCTCTTTCTCAGGGCACACTCAGATGAGCGCTCCGTACAACTAAAACCAAACCTCGAGTTTCCCCGAGGGGGCGCTGCACAGGACTCTAGTTTGGACCAACGCTCAGAGGAGCACTGGCCCGGGGGGGTTAAAATAAGATGACCTTCGGGCTCCGGAAACCCAAGGGAAAAAGAGGCTAGGTGGCAAATGGTAAAACCAATGTTGGGCATTGCTGGAAAAGCTTTAATCAAGGCGAACTATCAAGGGGTTCCCATTATAACCCAACCGCGTAAGGGACGCAACAATCCGGGAACATAACACCGATATGACGGAAAACTAGGGCGGCAAGAGTGGAACAAAACACTAGGCGAGAGGCCGAGCCTTCCACCCTTTATCAAGTATATAGATGCATTAAGATAACATAGCAATATAATGATATCCCAACAAGTAAATAAATGTTCCAACAAGGAACGACTCCAATCTTCACCTGCAACTAACAACGATATAAGAAGGGCTGAGCAAAGCGGTAACATAGCCAATCAACGGTTTGCTAGGACAATGGTGGGTTAGAGGTTCAACATGGCAAATGGGAGGCTGACAAGCAAAAGGTAGGCATCGTAGCAGTGGCAAAGCAAAGAGCGAGCAAACTAGCATAGCAAAGATAGTAGTGATTTCGAGGGTATGATCATCTTGCCTGCACAGTTGTCAGAGTTGACTGGATCCTCACAAGCAAACTCAATGGGCTCCTCGGTAGCGAACTCGTCTCCCGGCTCTACCCAACAAGACAAACAAGCAACAAGGATACAATCAACCACGGGCAAGACCAAGCAATATGATGAAATGACGATATGCTATGCGGGATGCGATGCAGGATGCAAAATGCAAGATATGACAGAAAATGCATGAACCTGGCATCAACTTGGGAAACCAAGTGTGCCACTGGATAGAGGGGATGAAATCGCTTGAAAACGATATAAAGATCATAGGAATCGGAGCTACGGTTTAGAAATGGCGAGCGTTTTAAGATATGACACCGGTCTGCGATTTACAGCAAGTAGGCATCTAAATGCAACGAAATGAACATGCTACAGCCACCAAACATGAAAACAAAATACATGGCAGTGATGTACACAAGATGGTTGACAAAACACTAGCACTGAGCCATAGGCAAATTCATCCATTAAGAGGTTCAAACAAGCATGGCTAAAACGCAAATGCAAAACAGATCTCAGACTTAGTGAAATTAACACTAGTCTGAAATTTCAGATCACGATGCTCTCTTCGGAGCAGCAAAACAACATGATAGAAAACCTAAACATGACAAGTAAGAACATGGCATGGAGCTACTCAACAAGCTTAATAAAACACCCAAAGTGACCTGGGGCCAAAAGGGTTCACAAAATACTCTACCGAGCTCACGAACATCGCTCGAACACAATCAGTTTTCAGACTTAGTGAAAACTGAGACATGCTGAAATTTAACTCACGAAGGCATGTAAACGAGCTCGATGCACTCACTACGGTGCAAGTCATGGCAAGGAAAGCATATAACCAGCAAGAAGGCACAAAGTGCTAGCTACACATGGCAAGAACGAAGGCATAGCATGCATGAAACACTAACGGTAGCATCGGCGAAATCGCAAACAAGTTGACGATCTGCCCAGATTAACAACGAAGCAAAAGTTGAGCTCGAATGAGTCAACCTAGAGCACTCCACAAATGTCAACAAAGACATGGATGGATAGAGCATGACATAAGTATCAAAACTCCCTTACTGATCATCCTCAAAAGAGGCACGGATCACTAGGAAACAAGCTGGACATATAGCATCATGAACTAAAATATCCCAGACTTAGCGAAAATCACTAAGTCCCTGAAATCTGCAATCTCAGGTACCTCTCTTCGCAAGCTTGCACAAGACAACACACACATCCTAAAAATGCATGGGTGGCACCTCTGGAAAGAAGACAAAATGCTTCACAATACATCCCAAAGGGGCACAGGCATATCATGCACGAATTAAACATAGCAAAAATGACAAAAGTGCATGATGAACTAACGGATCTGCAATTTGACTCACGAAGCCTCCTTCTAACAGCATTTTGGGTATCAAGATGACCTCAAATGCAAATGATGCAATGGAATGAAATGATGTACATGTCGAGACGAAGATTTTGATATATCATATGCCCAAAACGGAGCTACGGTTGCGGAGATACAAGCAGTCAAAGTAGCAAGAAAAATATAATGGGAGAGGGAGAAAGTCAACGGGGGGCGCTAGGGTTTACTGTAGCTACCCGCTCCCGATCCGATCTCGCGGCCACAGGAGATGCCGGCGATGGCGCGGCGGCTGGAGAGAGGTGGAGGGGCGCCGGGGTAGCTCGCCGGCGTGGAGGAGGTGGTCGCCGGGGGCCGGATCCGGCGACCCGGGGCGGCGCGTGGCGGCGGAGGGCGTCGGACGGGGCGGCGCCGGGCGAGGA
>NC_057798.1:599716756-599726120 GCF_018294505.1 Triticum aestivum | reverse complement strand
TTTTTTTTTGGACTAGGGTTTCGGACGGGGGAAGAAGAGATCCGAATGGAGGGGGTATAAATAGGCATAGAGGGAGCTAGGAGAGTCCAAATGAGGTGCGGTTTTCGCCCACACGATCGTGATCGAACGCTCTAGGACATGGAGCAGAGTTTGGTGGGTTTTGGGCCAAATTTGGGGGGTGTTGGGCTGCAACACACACGAGGCCTTTCCGGTCCCTCGGTTAACCGTTGGAGTATCAAACGAAGTCCAAATGATCCGAAACTTGACAGGCGGTCTACCGGTAGTAAACCAAGGCCGCTTGGCAAGTCTCGGTCCAATCCGGAAATGTTTAAACCCCACACACGAAAGAAGACTAGAAATGACCACCGGAGGAGAACGAAGCGCCGGAATGCAAAACGGACAACGGGGAAAATGCTCGAATGCATGAGATGAACATGTATGCAAATGCAATGCACGAGATGACATGATAAGAGATGCACGAAAAAGAAAAAACAACACACGGAGACAAAGACCCAACCCGAGAAATAAATATAACTTAGCGCCGGGGACGGCAAGAGTTGGATACAAATATGGAAAGTATATCTGGGGCGTTACAACACTCCACCACTACGAAAAGATCTCGTCCCGAGATCTAGGACTGAAAGAACTCCGGGTACTCAGAACGGAGGTGATCCTCGCGTTCCCAGGTAGCTTCACGGTCGGGATGGTGTGACCACTTGACTTTGAGAAATTTGATTGACTTGTTGCGAGTCTTGCGTTCAGTCTCTTCGAGAATAGCAACTGGGTGCTCACGATAGGAGAGATCTTCTTGGAGCTCAATGTCCTCGAAGTTGACGGTGCGGTCAGGAGTCTTGAAGCACTTTCGAAGCTGAGAGACATGGAACACATCATGAACATTTGCAAAGTTTGAAGGAAGCTCGAGTTGATAGGCGAGGTCGCCTCTCTTGCTGACAATCTTGAAAGGTCCCACGTATCTAGGGGCAAGCTTCCCTTTGATACCGAAGCGATGAGTACCTTTCATGGGAGAGACGCGGAGGTAAACATGATCTCCGATCTCGAAAGCCAATTCACGGTGCTTACTATCATAGTAGCACTTCTGGCGGGACTGGGCTGCTTTGAGGTTATCACGAATGACTTTGCACATTTCTTCTGCTTCTGTGATTAAGTCATTACCCAGCAGCTGACGTTCACCGGTTTCAGACCAGTTGAGAGGGGTACGACACTTCCTGCCATAAAGAATTTCAAAGGGGGCCTTGCCCGAACTTGCTTGAAAGCTGTTGTTGTATGAGAATTCAGCATAAGGAAGACAGTCCTCCCACTTCATGCCGAAGGAGATCACACAAGCCCTGAGCATATCTTCAAGAATTTGGTTGACACGCTCGACTTGACCGCTTGTTTGAGGATGGAAAGCTGTGCTGAAGCGGATGTTGGTGCCCATGGCTTTCTGAAAAGAATCCCAAAACTTGGAGGTAAAGATGCTGCCACGGTCTGAAGATATCACTTGAGGAATACCGTGCAGAGAGACAATGCGAGAGGTATAGAGTTCCGCCAATTGAGCTGCAGTGATAGACTCTTTGATAGGCAGAAAATGAGCCACTTTGGTGAGCTTGTCGATGACAACGAAGATAGCATCATTGCCACCCTTGGACTTTGGAAACCCAGTCACGAAGTCCATTTCAATGTGGTCAAACTTCCATTCTGGAATGGCAAGAGGTTGGAGGAGACCAGCTGGCCTTTGGTGTTCTGCCTTCACTCTTCTGCAGACATCACATTCGTTCACGAATTGAGCAATCTCGCGCTTCATTCGAGTCCACCAATAAGCTTGCTTGAGGTCCTGATACATCTTCGTACTACCAGGGTGGATGGAGAGGAGAGAGTTGTGAGCCTCGTTCATGATCACCTTACGGAGTTCACCTTTGGGCACAACAATTCGATCCTCGAAGAAGAGAGTGTCCTTGTCATCAAGTCGGAAGCACTTGTACTTGGACTGACTCTTTGCAATACCAATCTTCACCTTCTTCACCATAGCATCAAGAAGTTGGGCTTGGCGAATCTGGTCTTCTAAGGTAGGAGAGACTTGAAGGTTGGCAAGGAAACCTTGAGGAACAATTTGCATATTAAGTTTGCGGAAAGCTTCACAAAGCTCGGGTTGATAAGGCTTGAGAATCAGACTGTTGCAATATGCTTTTCTGCTCAAAGCGTCAGCAATCACATTAGCCTTGCCTGGAGTATACTCGATACTCGGATTGTACTCTTGAATCATTTCGACCCATCGAGTCTGCCTGAGGTTGAGATTAGGCTGAGTGAAGATGTACTTGAGACTCTTGTGATCAGTGAAAATATCCACTTTCCTTCCCAATAGAAGATGTCTCCAAGTCAACAAAGCGTGCACAACTGCCGCCAACTCGAGATCATGAGTGGGGTAGTTCTTCTCATTAGGTTTCAACTGGCGAGAGGTATAAGCAACAACTTTCTTCTCTTGCATCAGTACAACACCGAGACCTTGGAGAGAGGCATCACAAAAGACCTCGTACGGCTTGGTTTCATCAGGCGGAGTCAGAACTGGAGCAGTGATCAATTTCTCTTTCAAAGTGTTGAAAGCAATATCACACTCCGGAGACCAAACGTACTTGACGTGCTTCTGAAGAAGATTTGAGAGAGGCTTGGCGATCTTAGAGAAGTTTTCAACGAATCTTCTGCAATAGCTTGCGAGACCGAGAAAACTGCGGAGTTGCTTTACGTTCTGAGGAGGTTCCCAATTCACAATTGCAGACACCTTCTCAGGATTCACGGAAATGCCCTTGGCAGAGATGATATGACCAAGATAAAGAACCTCATCGAGCCAAAATTCACACTTGGAGAACTTGGCGTAGAACTGATGTTCTCTGAGCTTGTCAAGTACCAAACGCAAGTGCTTGGCATGATCTTCCTTGTTCTTCGAGAAAACCAGAATGTCGTCGAGATAGACCAAAACGAATTCATTGGTGTAGGGGTTGAAGATGAAGTTCATCATGCGAGAGAACGTCGGAGGAGCGTTGGCGAGGCCAAAAGACATGACGGTGTATTCATATGAACCAAAGCTTGTTCTGAACGCCGTCTTGGGAATATCTTGCTCACGAATAGGAATCTGATGATAACCCATACGGAGATCAAGCTTGGAGAATACTTGAGCACCCTTGAGTTGTTCGAATAGCTCATTGATGTTGGGAAGTGGGTATTTGTTCTTGATGGTCTTCTTGTTAACTGGATGGTAATCAACACAAAGTCGACTCGATGCATCCTTCTTCTTCACAAAAAGAACACCACAACCCCACGGAGAAGTACTAGGCCGAATGAGACCCAATCTTTCTTGCTCATCGAGTTGTTTCTTCAGCTCCTTCAACTCTTCGGGGCCGAGCTTGTAGGGACGTTTGCACACAGGTTCCGTACCGGGCTCAAGTTCAATAACGAATTCAACCGGCCGGTTTGGAGGCATCCCTGGAAGTTCTTCTGGAAAGACGTCTTGATATTCGCACACGACAGGAATTTGAGAGATGGCATCCAATTCACCCTTCTCATTGAGAGAAAACAACCGGATGGTATTATCCCGAGCGGCAAAGACAATGACATCCTCAGACGAATGAGTCAATTGAATCTGCCTGGCAGCACAGTCAAGATGTGCCTTGTGCTTAGAAAGCCAATCCGTTCCGAGAATAAGATCAATATCCGAGTTACCGAGAACAATTGGGGAAGAAAGGAACTTGTAGTCACCCAATGTGATAGTAACCTCAGGGACGCAGGTGTTAGCTGTCATCTGCTTGCCCGGTGACACAATTTGCAAGGAACTTTGCAGATACTGATAATCACACTCATACTTTGATGCAAAAGGTTTGGAAATGAAGCAATGCGATGCACCTGTGTCAAAAAGAACTTTTGCAGGAACATCGTTAACAGGAAGGTTACCCATGATCACATCTGAAGAATCCTCTGCCTGAGCTGCATTCACCATATTGACCTTGGCGTGCTTGGGATTGTGCTTGACCACAGCTGTACTTGCCGATCTGACAGGAGGAGGAGGAGGAAGACGCCTCTGGTTGGTACACTTGTTGGCATAGTGACCCTTCTGTTGGCACTTGTTGCACGTGACCTCTGAAAGCGGACGGTGATACGGAGCACTCGGTCTTGGAGCTTGAGACGAAGCCTTGTTCTGAAAGCCTGGGTTGGGTGGGTGGGTGAAACCACTGCCACCTTTACTCTTCTGCTGATACGGCTGACGGAACGGAGGAGGAGGAAGCCAATACTTCTGCTGCTTGACCACTTGAGTAGAGGAAGAAGGAGTAACATCTCTGGCACGCTTCCTGGAAGCATCACATCTCATCTGAGCAGCCTCTTGCTTCAGTGCCATGTTGTAGAACTCATCGTATCTCAACGGCTCAAAGAGGACAAGAGCGAGCTGGATTTCCTCACGAAGACCACCCCTGAACTGATAGATCATGCTCTTCTCATCAGGAACATCCTGCTTGGCAAAACGGGCGAGCTTCTGGAACAACTTGTTGTAGTCATAGACAGACAAAGAGCCTTGCTTCAGATTGCGGAATTCCTGACGCTTACTCTCAACCACACTTTAAGGGATGTGATGAGCGCGGAAATCTTGACGGAAATCGTCCCAAGTGATAACACGTCCACCTCTGGAATCCTTGTACTGCTGGAACCACTCTGCAGCCTGATCTTTGAGCTGGAAAGAAGCGAACTTGACGAAATCTTCAGGCCTGACGTTGCTGCATTCAAAATGCTTGCCCAGATCCACTAACCAATCGTCAGCATCGGTAGCCTCAACACAACCGCTGAACGTCTTTGGGCCATTAGCAAGGAACTGGTTCAGAGTAGCAAAGTGGTGCTGATTATGGCCTTGATTCCCTTGACTGCCTTGATTGCGCTCTTGAAGGATTTGCATGATCAACTGTGTGTTTGCATTAGTAGCGGCCATCACAGCTTGCCATGCTTCCGGAGGAGGCGGAGGTGGAGGCGGATTAGGATTCGGAGTCGTGCGCGTTGGAGGAGCCATCCTGAACAGGTTGACCACCATTAGCACATAGATAGACAACAATATAGAAGCTGAATCCAACGGAATGAAAATTGCAACATATAGTCTTCACATCCGAACAAAATGAACGAATGCATTCCTCTTCAATTGATCACATATCCATAAATTGAGAAGCCACGAAGAATTAAGGTAGAGAAATAAATCAACAAGGTACGGATCAAGAACGAATAATCGGTAAGAAATCCCAATCTCAAACCAATATCCGTGGAAGAAGAACTAGAGCTACTAGAATTCCCACCTATGAAACTCCCGAACCTTTCCGGTTATGCAATCAGGTGTTGGGGATACAGGGGAAGCACAATATCTCACCCAAACTAGCAAATCCTACATCCAGCTGTATCCATCCTTCAACACATAACCAGGAAAACTTCGGAAACCATCTACCTCAACCTTCGAAAAGCATCTGTTATACAAGTTATGGCGATACTCCCGAACTCCCGCCCCAGTACTGGGTGGCGTCGAGGTTATCTCACCAACGAACTGCATAAAAGGGATTTTCGATGTCGGCGAACATATCTCAAGTATACCAGAATTGCAACGATAAAATTGTGACGACAACACCTCGGAGCTCAACTCCCCGGGACACTGCCACAACCCCTAAAGACAGGAGGCACCAAGAACAATGTTCTCGTCACAAAACCATCGGAACAAAACCAAGATACTCGCGTGATCCTAAAAAAATTTTTTAGTGAAATTTTAGAAGAGAAGAGTCAAAACTCTACGCCAGGATGCCTTACCAGAGCGATGAGGAGACTGGGAAGTAAAAAGAATTCCTAAGCTCTCCGATATATAATTCCTAAGGACTCAAAACATTTTTCTAGACACAACTCGGCTGCTAAAAACGATCAAGCAATGGGGCTCCTAAGGTCGGGGATGGCTCTGATTACCAACTTGTAACGCCCTCGATGCGGCTATAGCTCCCACGTGTCGAGGCACGACTTAGAGGCATAACCGCATTGAAAGCAATGTCGCAAGTCAGGCAATCATTACAACATCCCATGTAATACATAATAAAAGGGGGAGATAACATAGTTGGCTTACACTCGCCACGTCACATCAGAGTACATAAATAACATCCATCAAACAAACACTCATGGCCCGACTACGGCGCCAAAATAGAAAAGACCCCCAACATGCGACAAGGTCCTGAATCGATAACCCCAACTAGGCACCACTACTGATCATCGGGAAAGGAAACATAGTATCGCTGAGAGTCCTCATCGAACTCCCACTGAAGCTCGTAATCGTCAACTGGAGCAGAAACGCCTGGACCTGCATCTGGAGTTGTAGTATCTGTGAGCCACAGGGACTCAGCAATCTCACACCTACGCGATCAAAACTATTTAAGCTCATAGGAATGGATAAGGCAGATATAGGTGGAGCTGCAGCAAGCGACTAGCATATGTGGTGGCTAACTTATACGCAAAAGAGAGCGAGAAGAGAAGGCGAAGCACGAGCGAGAAGCTAAAGGAACATCCTGCGCAAGCATAACTCCAACACCGTGTCCACTTCCCGGACTCTGCCGAGAAGGGGCCATCACGGTAACACACACGGTTGATTCATTTTAATTAAGTTTAGTTCAAGTCATCTACAACCGGACGTTAACAAATTCCCATCCGCCCATAACCGCGGGCACGGCTTTCGAAAGATCAAACCCTGCAGGGGGGTCCCAACTTAGCCCATAACAAGCTCTCACGATCAACGAAGGAATAGACCTCCACCCAAGACACACCGATCAGACTCGGTATCTTGGTACAACAAGATGATTCGACAGGTTAAAACAAGACCAGCAACACCGCCCGAATGTGCCGACAAATCCCGATAGGAGCTGCACATATCTCTTTCTCAGGGCACACTCAGATGAGCGCTCCGTACAACTAAAACCAAACCTCGAGTTTCCCCGAGGGGGCGCTGCACAGGACTCTAGTTTGGACCAACGCTCAGAGGAGCACTGGCCCGGGGGGGTTAAAATAAGATGACCTTCGGGCTCCGGAAACCCAAGGGAAAAAGAGGCTAGGTGGCAAATGGTAAAACCAATCTTGGGCATTGCTGGAAAAGCTTTAATCAAGGCGAACTATCAAGGGGTTCCCATTATAACCCAACCGCGTAAGGGACGCAACAATCCGGGAACATAACACCGATATGACGGAAAACTAGGGCGGCAAGAGTGGAACAAAACACTAGGCGAGAGGCCGAGCCTTCCACCCTTTACCAAGTATATAGATGCATTAAGATAACATAGCAATATAATGATATCCCAACAAGTAAATAAATGTTCCAACAAGGAACGACTCCAATCTTCACCTGCAACTAACAACGATATAAGAAGGGCTGAGCAAAGCGGTAACATAGCCAATCAACGGTTTGCTAGGACAATGGTGGGTTAGAGGTTCAACATGGCAAATGGGAGGCTGACAAGCAAAAGGTAGGCATCGTAGCAGTGGCAAAGCAAAGAGCGAGCAAACTAGCATAGCAAAGATAGTAGTGATTTCGAGGGTATGATCATCTTGCCTGCACAGTTGTCAGAGTTGACTGGATCCTCACAAGCAAACTCAACGGGCTCCTCGGTAGCGAACTCGTCTCCCGGCTCTACCCAACAAGACAAACAAGCAACAAGGATACAATCAACCACGGGCAAGACCAAGCAATATGATGAAATGACGATATGCTATGCGGGATGCGATGCAGGATGCAAAATGCAAGATATGACAGAAAATGCATGAACCTGGCATCAACTTGGGAAACCAAGTGTGCCACTGGATAGAGGGGATGAAATCGCTTGAAAACGATATAAAGATCATAGGAATCGGAGCTACGGTTTAGAAATGGCGAGCGTTTTAAGATATGACACCGGTCTGCGATTTACAGCAAGTAGGCATCTAAATGCAACGAAATGAACATGCTACAGCCACCAAACATGAAAACAAAATACATGGCAGTGATGTACACAAGATGGTTGACAAAACACTAGCACTGAGCCATAGGCAAATTCATCCATTAAGAGGTTCAAACAAGCATGGCTAAAACGCAAATGCAAAACAGATCTCAGACTTAGTGAAATTAACACTAGTCTGAAATTTCAGATCACGATGCTCTCTTCGGAGCAGCAAAACAACATGATAGAAAACCTGAACATGACAAGTAAGAACATGGCATGGAGCTACTCAACAAGCTTAATAAAACACCCAAAGTGACCTGGGGCCAAAAGGGTTCACAAAATACTCTACCGAGCTCACGAACATCGCTCGAACACAATCAGTTTTCAGACTTAGTGAAAACTGAGACATGCTGAAATTTAACTCACGAAGGCATGTAAACGAGCTCGATGCACTCACTACGGTGCAAGTCATGGCAAGGAAAGCATATAACCAGCAAGAAGGCACAAAGTGCTAGCTACACATGGCAAGAACAAAGGCATAGCATGCATGGAACACTAACGGTAGCATCAGCGAAATCGCAAACAAGTTGACGATCTGCCCAGATTAACAACGAAGCAAAAGTTGAGCTCGAATGAGTCAACCTAGAGCACTCCACAAATGTCAACAAAGACATGGATGGATAGAGCATGACATAAATATCAAAACTCCCTTACTGATCATCCTCAAAAGAGGCACGGATCACTAGGAAACAAGCTGGACATATAGCATCATGAACTAAAATATCCCAGACTTAGCGAAAATCACTAAGTCCCTGAAATCTGCAATCTCAGGTACCTCTCTTCGCAAGCTTGCACAAGACAACACACACATCCTAAAAATGCATGGGTGGCACCTCTGGAAAGAAGACAAAATGCTTCACAATACATCCCAAAGGGGCACAGGCATATCATGCACGAATTAAACATAGCAAAAATGACAAAAGTGCATGATGAACTAACGGATCTGCAATTTAACTCACGAAGCCTCCTTCTAACAGCATTTTGGGTATCAAGATGACCTCAAATGCAAATGATGCAATGGAATGAAATGATGTACATGTCGAGGCGAAGATTTTGATATATCATATGCCCAAAACGGAGCTACGGTTGCGGAGATACAAGCAGTCAAAGTAGCAAGAAAAATATAATGGGAGAGGGAGAAAGTCAACGGGGGGCGCTAGGGTTTACTGTAGCTACCGCTCCCGATCCGATCTCGTGGCCACAGGAGATGCCGGCGATGGCGCGGCGGCTGGAGAGAGGTGGAGGGGCGCCGGGGTAGCTCGCCGGCGTGGAGGAGGTGGTCGCCGGGGGCCGGATCCGGCGACCCGGGGCGGCGCGTGGCGGCGGAGGGCGTCGGACGGGGC